>NW_020528124.1:97500-101985 GCF_003368295.1 Carassius auratus
AAAATCCTTTTGCACATTTTATTTATGTTCAGTAGCTAGTTCTTTGTAGCTCAAGCAAACCCACAAACTAATAAAAGGATTTATTATTAAGGTCGCCTGTAGAATGCGGTATATAAAACCCCTTCAATATAGTTGTTGTTACCTCAGGGGATGAGGGGAGTCATAAAAAAAAAAAAAAAAAACAGAACATATACATATTTTTTTTGGCTATAATAGAGTACCGGCACCTATTTTGGGCCACTTAAAGCACTGTGTATATATATATATATATATATATATATATATATATATATATATATATATATATACACATATATACATATATACATATATACATATTAGAGCTGTAATCGGGCCTTAAAAGTTAGGCCCGACAGGACCCGAGCCCGACAGGTTTGGCCCGAGCCGACAAGTACATTTTGATTGACAGCTTTTTTAAAGCCCGAACCCGTTTACAGCCCGACATTATTCAAATGTGCGCACGCACATAGCTCTTTTGCCTTTTGCCAACAATGAGCAATTTATTCATGTTTTAAGATAATTTACTCATAACTAACGTAGACTAGACCACTTGGAAGTTGGAATAAAGAAATAAAATAAGTCCTGTCACATCGTAACATCTCAGCATTCTAGACATAGGCTCATTTAACCTATAAATAGACCAACGCACCAATAAAAACGAGTCATTTAAAAAAAAATTAAATTAAGATACATTTTAAATTAAGATGGGTATTTGGCAATAACGAAATTAAGATAAAGGCTCCACCGGATTTGCTTTATTTAATAAAAGAATAATGCCAACATTAGCGTAAATACTCTGTCAACATTATGCATTTAAGACTCAATGAATATTTAGTTATCATTTGAAAAACCTTTACTCACAGAGATTAGGCTCGGTCTACATGTTTTTTGTGGAGGAAAATGATTGAATCCACTGTAGATGTCTTCAGCGCGTTACTGCGCTCACTGATGGTGCGTCATTATTCACTCATTATTCTCATTATAAGCATGGTCAAAACTTTTCCACACCTCAGACTTTGCTTTAGTTGCTGGTGCAACCAAAACGTAATCACCAGAGGCAAGCCTCCGTTACACCTGCTCAGCATTCATTTTCGCATCTTTCTCGCGCTAATCGAAACACATCACATGACCGCTCGTTTACCTCGCAAACCGGAGAAGATCTTCAGCTCTAATACATATATATATATATATATATATATATATATATATATAGTAAAATAAGATAGAATGAAATAAAATCTAATCAAATAAATGTATATAATATACAGACCATAAAATATTTAATTTTACTTTAGGTTAGTGACCGACTTCTAAAATTATACCTTATTCATATGAAGTAATGACTTGTGCATGTGACTTTTGCATTGTGCACGTACAAATAAATATGCTTGACATGTTCATCTCCAATGATCCTCTAACTCTCCTGCGTGATGTGGTCTGATCTCAGGTTGGACTGTGTTAGAGAGGAAATCCACAGCAATTTGGGGATACAGCTGGCTAACCAAGCACTGTGCCAGACCCCCATGTCCTCCTGCTTTCATTAAAAACTTCCTCCATTCACATGGAATGATTTATGAGCAGTTTCACACTGCTTCTCACCTGGTCTTCAGGCTCCACAGATCTGCAAACAACCGACCAGAACAAAGTCACACTCACTCTGAACCCTGGCTGAACCCAGCCAATCAAATCGAAGCGCCAAGCAGGTGTGTTCTGAGCAAAGGTGATGTAAAAGTGTTCATGTGTCGCTGTAAGAATTCGAACCAAGATGTTACTAAATAATGAAAAGATATCTGAAACCATTTCTAGGAGTGTAACCTTTTACTCATTTTTACTCATTGATTAAAAATCCTGCTGTTTTGTATTGATCTTGACATAATTGTTTTTTTTTTCTAAATGTTATTTACTTTTTTAAACATATTTAAAAAAAATGTAATTTATTCCATGCCAAAGGTGAATTTTCATCATTATTACTCCAGTCTTCAGTGCCACATGATCCTTCAGATTTTTTTTTATATGCTTAATAATATATATTTAATAATAATAATAATAATAATATGTATTTAATATGCTTAATAATAATATGCTTGGTGCTTAAGAAACATTAAATTGATCAAAAGTGACAATAATTTCTGTATAATATTAGAAAAGATTTCTATTTTAAATAAATGGTTGAATTTTCAATTCATCAACAAATCTCAAAAAAAGTATGTTTCCACAAAAATATTAAGCAGCAAAACCCATCATTGATAATAAGAATTAAGAACCATTTTTAATCAAGATCTAACCACCAACTGTAATAATATTTCACAATATTACTGTTTTTTACTGAATTTTTGCATAAAATATTTCTTTCAAAGATGTTTCAAAATCTTAATTATTATGGTGGTGATAATTATGAACCATTTGTGTTGGCCAACAAACTATTTATAAATTAATTGCAATAAAATGTATTTGGGTGAACTAAACACCAAAACTCTTATTTTTTGCCTAAAACCCACAGAATCCTACAAATGCATTTTAAAAATTTAATGGAATCATAATTTAATCAAACTGCATTCTGTATTTGCAAAATCTGCTTTTAAAGTCTGCATGAAATCGAAATTGACTTGATTTACTTTACTAGCTCTCATTGCTAGTCTTGATGTGAACAATTAATCCGTGTAAATTAATCAACTGAAATAAAATTGTCTTTGTAATCTTTAATCAAAATCTGAACATTTACTTCCACTCTGGAATGGCATTCCTTCTCTGATGAGGTCTGTTTGATGGCTTGGGCAGAATATCCTTAAAACACACCCCTCCAACCGTTAGCTTGCTATGAGTGAGAAACAGAGAGGAGGAGCTCAAGAATAAAACCAAGCCCTCTATTCAATATTCCGTTTCAGCTGGAAATACATCACTACAATGAAACAAAGTCAACATCAACTAATGGTTAAAATCTGAATCCTATCAAATGAATGGATTCACAGTCTAAACAATCATTTTGTTCTTACTGTCCAGTAATAATTCTGACTGTTCAAAAGAATCCATTCCCTCAGGAATCAACAACACACATAACCAGCAAGTGCCTACTGTACATCTCTGCAATGCCACACTACAATTTAATAAAAGAAGACTCATTTAACACACAGTGCACACAACAGTTTCCAGTGCCAGAAGTCTCTGTTCATTTAATAAGGATCTTCAGCTTGAAACAGGCTTGTTTACAGTATGAGCTAACAACTTCTCTGTTTGATTCCTATTTGCTCATTTCCTGTGAGAATATACTAGACAGGGTACGTGGCATCAACCGATTGCCCTGTGCCCCAGTCGTAAGCCTCTCAACCTTAGATGACAAGCACACAAAACCACTCAAGACCTGTCTAATACATACTGCAAACACAGAAATGTCAAGTGCTGACTGAAATCTTTGCAAATCCTTCTTAACAACAGTTTTTAATCAAAACAAAGTTGTACTGCCCAAATTTGCCGAAGTCTGAGGTTTGCAAGATTTTTACTATTTATTAAAGTATGTCCACATATTCCTGTTGTCTGTGCAAGCTTTCTGAATGAAGTTTCATTACTGAACTAGTCACCTTTATGTTGCCCAGGGGTTTCATCCATTAAAGATTACCTACCGATTAATGTCATACATGTAAAAAAAATTAAAAAATAATAATTAAAAAATACATATGGTGTTTGGTCACTGTTTTTGACCTGTCAGTCAAAAAGCCCTTTCATGTCCCTGGGGGTGTTATGCTCAGAATAAGTTAAAAGCCTGGCGATTGAAGACTGAAAAAAAAAAAAAAAAGATTTCACACATTACTTTTGTGAATTCTATGATGAGACTAATTTGCAAAGAGAGTCTGCAGTACATTGCATGGCAGTTTCTTCATTTATTGAATGCAGTGCTATTGTGTGCTTGGCTTACAGGTCGTTTGTGAGCAAGGTTTGCACTGAAATTCTGTGAAAATTTAGTTGAATTCACACCTGCATGTGAATTAGAGTTGTGCCTATTTTTAGGTAGCTGAGGGTTTATTCCAATTGTCACATTATCCCTGATTTTTTGCTCTGGTGAATAAAAGCCGTGTCATAGACTGAACATTAGACTGAACATTAATTAATTCCCAGCTGGCAGCTCCTCTTTCTCCTCCCCTGCGTGTTTGTTCTCTGAGGGAGGTACAATCACCGGGTCCTTCCATGAGAACAGCTGGCTGCGTTTCAGCTCTCTCCTCGATAATTAAAGCTCTGAAAATATTGCGCCCTCCTGCTGCCTGCAATCACATCCATACATTTCATGTTTTTCTGACCCATATTTCAGCGCACTAGGTAAATGGTTCCTATGCCACCATCTGTTGAATTGAATCTTAATGGCATCTGCTACTTTCATTAGCTTTTATTTGTCATTATTTTAGCCGTCCTTTTTGCAACACGTTCTGTATAGTTGCACTGTAATGCACATAGAACAGAATATATTATAAAATA
>NW_020528125.1:0-43934 GCF_003368295.1 Carassius auratus
TAAAATACTAAAACTTTAGAGGTATAATGCTGCAGACTTTCACAGCTGTGTTTTTCGGGTTGTTTTTTATTTTTGTGGCAAAGATTTCCAGTTTTGACAAGACAGCTGAACAGTTCCCTTTGCCCTTTACAGTACACTTTAGAGGAAATCATTGAGAAAACATGCAGACATGGCTGTAAAAACTGAAAGAAAGTGCTTCACCGCTGGTCAGTAAAAAGACTTCAGACAGTTTTTCTATGAAGGCACGTCCTTCATAAACTATAAAAATAGTCTATGAAGGACGTGCCTTCATGGAAAACTGACAGACTTCCAAATCATAAGGAACCAAGTAATATTACTTGTTTCTTAGTAGAAGCTGCGTCATACAGCATGTTGAAAATAGTTTTTTTTTTTCTCCAACTGTCAAACTACAAGCACAGGACTGTGGTTTATCAAAAGATTCATCATTAATACTTTTGAGATTATATGACATACAGTAATCTAACAGTTGAACAACTTTCTCTACAAATAATTTGGTTCTTCAAATTCATATGCAAATTCAGGTTAAATATCTTAAATGAGTTGTTTGAGATAAATGTGTTCATGTGCTTATTAAAAATGGTACATGTGACAAGAAGTCCAAATGAAGCTATAAAGAAGCATCATGTAAAATAGCAGTAAAATCAGAAAATTCAGGAATTAAAATTGGGGACCAAAATGTAATTTAAGAATCAACCATTGAAAACACACCATTTTTTAACACTACTCTAAATATACATGGAGATTATGGCCCTGTTTCATAAATGCTGTATTCATATGTGTTTTGATGCTTTATATAGAGTCTGTATAGGAATATTTTTCAGGTTTTGGACCGAGTCTTTATTATACTGCTCTTCCACTTTATGCACTTTGACATGAAACTCCGGCCTGTGCCGCTCTGTATCCCCCAAACAAATCCCTCGCTGTCTTGCTGGATGTCTCTTGTTTCCCATCACTTCATTAGTGCCCTTGAAAGTGTGAACTGAAGTCAAAGGTGAGATCTTAGACTGTACTTCATGAAAAATTAAGCATGCCTCTCTTGTTTTGTATGCATAGTTTTAGCCAAGAGGAGCCCCCACTGCTCTACACATTTATTTTTATCTGCAGGTTTGATCCGGCCCATTTACAGCTCAAATTTGATTAACTTTATGATTCAGCGTGGGAAGTGCCAGCAGAATATTCACTCCTTCATGCAATCATTCCTCTCGCGCATTAAGAATTAGGCAGGAGGGAGTGGCTAGTCAGGTCACATGAGCACCTGTTGTCAATCATGCCACACGAGTGAACTGCCTACCTAGGGGTGATTACACAACAAAAAAAAGGGGGGCATGAAACCAGAAATTTTTTGAAAACAGATTTCATGGTGCATGTAAAAAAGAAAACAAAACTACAAACAAAACAATACCTTTATTGTCTCTGTGTAAACTATCTAAATGAGAATTTGTGAAAATGGTGAAGCCATGTGCATACATGCTTTCACCATCACATGCTTGTCGATAAATGGGAAATTTGAATCGATTTGCTCATAGAGCTCTGTGTGTTAGCTGTGAATTATACTGTACCACAGCAGAATACAGTTCAGTGTTTTGACTGGCCGGTCATTCATACAGCTTAGTGTCTTTAGAAACCAGATGTTAATAGACTTCTATTACATTTTCTCTACACATTTCTGTCTGAAAAATCAGATGTTACTAGAGTAACTCATTCCATGCTACATCAATTTGCTTCCATTTCCTAAAATGGCTAAAAATCTTTAAAAAAATAGTTATTATGAATAAATATTCCAAATATATTATATTAAGGCATTTAGCAGCCACTTTTACATTTGCATTCACACCTTTATCAGTTTCAGAAAACATTCCCTGGGAATTGAATGCTTGCAGTTTAAATCATTTTGGTGTTTTGTCCACCCAATGCACAGTTTAATGTATTATTTAATTAACTTTTAATATTTTTATTTATATTTAATTTAATATTTACTGTAATTCTCATTTATTATGAACAACTATGAACATTTTTTCTTTAAATTTCATTAGTAAATAGGAATAATATAATTTTTATCATATTATCATATTTTAATAATGTGAACAACTCAAAAACATTCTTTAATTAGCGAATTTGTAATAATTAATTATGTTTTTATTTATATGTAATCTTATTATCGCCTAGTTGTGACACGTGACTGAAGCATACATTGAAAAACACCAACAACACATCCACTTCTGCATCTGAACTTGCATCTTGAAGCATGCCAGAAGCTAGAAGACGCAGTGACTCGTTCCCTACTCAGGGAACCATGGTTACATAAGTAACCTGAGACATTCCTTTAAAGGGAACTTCGAACTGCGTCCTAAAAGGTCGCTATGGAGAACAATATACCCACGCCAACATGCTGAGGCGAGTGCAAAGCCATAACCATGGAGAGCAGTAAGTACCAACTGCCGGGATGCCCCCTGGACATAAGACGACTTTCCGTGCCATTATACCTTATGGTCAAAGCTCTAGGCTACATTCCCAAATTTACCTGTAAGGGCCAGACTACTGGGCCCAGGGTAGAGCTAAAGGCTTAGAATCAAGAATGGATTCCTTTAAAATGGATATAACCAAGAGCATCATATAGCATCATACTAAGTCTTGGCCTGTCACACAGGGGCTACCGTTTGCTCTTGGCTCTAAGCTTGCTGAAGGAACTGTCTCAACAGATCCCCATTTACCAACACCCTGTTTAAATGGATATCCTGAGGATACATAGGTGGAGTGGAGCCCAAGATAAATGGGGCTTTTACCATTCATAGTCACCCACCATGGTTCCCTCGTTGGATCCCTGCTCAAGCGGTGATCCAAAAGAAGCCTCTAGTCTTCTTAGGAGAATGATCCTGAAAGGCAATCAGTGGCCAAAAAATCTGGCATCATGCATAAGCAATCTCAATCATGTACCCTCCTCCCACGTTGCATTAGTGAAAGAAATAAAAAACCTGTCCTTTTGATGTGAATTGAGCTGTTCCAAATGAAAGTGTGACTTCAAACGCAATTCTCCTGGTGAGACAGGAAATACTGTTATTGTTCAGTTTTGGAGTGTAGTGAACAACATATTTCCCCACAGATGAGAGGAGAGGAGATGTTGAGCAGAATTAGACGTGAAAGGAAAATAAAAACAACTGAGAAACAAAGAGAAAGCCTTGAAAACAGATAAATACAATATAACAAGAAGGGGAAAGGCTTCTCCTGAGATCTTTTTTTTTTCTGTTGCTACTGAACATTGACATTAACAGTTTCTAAAACAACAACAAACAACCCAAGTTTAATATGTACAAGCAACTAAAAATTTACTTTTAGCATGTTGTTGTTGTTTTTTTGTTGTTTGTCGTTGAAAACTATAAAAAGTATCTCTGTAGTGCACAACACAAAAAGTGCTTCTGTGCCAAACATTTGTATCTGTTCCTTCCTCCAAACAGTGAACCGGAAATCAATCAAAGGTCACCATCCTGATGGACATATCAATTCTCTGAATGCAGTGAGTGGAATGAGAAGAGTGGACACTTCCCGAGGAGACTCATTTGGACCAGGTGAATCCTATGTGGAAGTCTTTTCAAATGTGACCTGTAAAGTATAATTTTTAATAAATATGACAAGTCACATCATTTATAAACATAAATTCAAATTTTGTCCCTAAAGATAAAATGGCTAAAAGTTAGTTTTTGCACACACACACACACACACACCACACACACACACACACACACACACACAAACACACAACACAATATATATATATATAATATATATATATATATATATATGTATATGTATATGTATATGTATATGTATATGTATATATATATATATATATATATATATATATATATGTATATATTATATATATATATATATATATTATATATATATATATATATATATATATATATATATATATATATATATATATATATAGGAAATAAAGCCTACATTTTGTTGATGATAAGAGAAGCCTGTTTATATCCCACAAATCAATATGTGCAGATTTGGAAACAGCTAAGCTAAGTTTGATGAGGACATTTCCCGCTTTTTGAATGCATTTCACTAAATTGCTTGCATTCACAGCAGTCTGCTTTTAGCCTCTTTTATTTATCTGTCTGGTGAAATGAAAAATCATTTTTTTTTGCTTCGTGTGACACTGAAGATTGTAGTAATGATGCTGAAATCTCAGATTTGCATTGCAGGAATAAATTACATTTGAGTATATAACAGTTATTGTAAAGGATATCACAATATTATTTCTTATGGTATTTCCAGTCAAATAAATCCAGCCTTGGTGAGCATGACTTCAAGAATCTCTCTATTGCAGCGCAAGTCTGCTGACCCCTGCCCTAAATAGAAGACTTCCCTCAGCTAGTTTCACCCTGGAAACGCAATTAGAACTCAAGCTGCCCCTCGATGATGCCCAGAAGTGGTGACCACATATATATGAGGAGAAAAGTGTGCTGTGAATGTTTTCTCTTCAGCAGCGTTGCCCCTCAGGCCCAGGAGTTTCCACTGGCTCTACTTTGAGACGTGTTTACCTGCAACTTCTTGCTGAGCAAGATGGAACTTTACACTTGAACAGCAAACATCAGACTTTTTCTGAAGAAACAGCATTTATACCTCAAAGAAAACATTACATCTATTCAGAACCAGAGGAAAAACAGAACTGGAAAGGACTGAGTCGTCCCATGAGTGTGTTGATTAAGACTGAAGCTGTTTTATATTTATTTAGATATATATGTATTAAATACATTTACTGTAGATAATTTTGACTTAATAATTTTTTTTATTCATTATTTTGAAATCAAGAAAATTGAGTAATTCTCTTAATGGATGATATTTCTGAAGAAAATTATTAGAAAAAAAAACATCATCAATAGACATGAAATGTACTCTAATAATTTTACCATTCTATTAAAAATAAAATAAAATCCATAATAAAGATGATTTTTCATAATTTTGTGAGACGCTATGTGGTGGTTTATTTGACTGGTTCTGCGAGTTTTGTTTAAGCCACATTAATCATTTAAGAGTTCTGAAGTCTTGCAAAGAAACTCACTGGGTAGTTTCTTTTTTTTTTTTTCTTTTTTTTTTTTTTGCTGATTCTTACTTTAATATAAATGTAGCAATAAAAAGTTAAAGGTCATTTTAGCAGCTGGAGTTTGCATGCTTTAACTCCCTCTTGGGGATCCGACTCATATTATTGTGCAATATAAATGAGCGCAGCTTCTTACTGTCAGCCGGTATCTCTGGAGGATGGTGTTCCTTCACACCTTCAGTTCTGTGGTAGAAAAATGCTTTCAGCAATGTGTCAGATGCCGACACCTCAAAAACACAGAAAGAACTACCGTAGAAGTTATTTTGTCGCATAAACCTTAGCTCAAAGAAGAGTTAGAGGAAGTTCAACCACCATGCTGATATAATAAATTCTGGAAAGGTTTGCAGTGTTAAATCTGTCAGACTGGCCATGAAGAGAGGGACTGCACATCAGACAGCTGTAATCCATCTTTACTGCAGGCACAGTGCTTAGTCAAAGAAGCCCCTAATCATGCGACCTCTGTGTGTTTCTCAGTTCAAGAGTCTGTTTCATTGCTTTATGTTAGGCTGTATTATGGAAACTGATTCATCTGCATGCCGCTTTTCAGAACGCCCCTCACAATGCACGATTCCTAATTCTTCCTAGTTCGGAGTATGGAGCGTGAATCATTTGAACCAGTTCCGGAGTTCGGAGCGGGATCGCGAATCATTTGAGTCATTTCGGGAGTTCGTAGTGGGTTCGCGAATCATTTGAGTCATTTCGGGAGTTCGTAGCGGGTTCGCGAATCATTTGAGTCAGTTTGGGGATCGCGAATCATTTGAGTCAGTTTGGGAGTTCGGAGCGGGTTCGCGAATCATTTGAATCAGTTCGGGAGTTCGGAGCGGGATCGCGAATCATTTGAATCAGTTTGAATGCAGTAGCTCTTTTTAAGGGTATTTTTTCAAAATCCTTTTGCACATTTTATTTATGTTCAGTAGCTAGTTCTTTGTAGCTCAAGCAAACCCACAAACTAATAAAAGGATTTATTATTAAGGTCGCCTGTAGAATGCGGTATATAAAACCCCTTCAATATAGTTGTTGTTACCTCAGGGGATGAGGGGAGTCATAAAAAAAAAAAAAAAAAAACAGAACATATACATATTTTTTTTGGCTATAATAGAGTACCGGCACCTATTTTGGGCCACTTAAAGCACTGTGTATATATATATATATATATATATATATATATATATATATATATATATATACACATATATACATATATACATATATACATATTAGAGCTGTAATCGGGCCTTAAAAGTTAGGCCCGACAGGACCCGAGCCCGACAGGTTTGGCCCGAGCCGACAAGTACATTTTGATTGACAGCTTTTTTAAAGCCCGAACCCGTTTACAGCCCGACATTATTCAAATGTGCGCACGCACATAGCTCTTTTGCCTTTTGCCAACAATGAGCAATTTATTCATGTTTTAAGATAATTTACTCATAACTAACGTAGACTAGACCACTTGGAAGTTGGAATAAAGAAATAAAATAAGTCCTGTCACATCGTAACATCTCAGCATTCTAGACATAGGCTCATTTAACCTATAAATAGACCAACGCACCAATAAAAACGAGTCATTTAAAAAAAAAATTAAATTAAGATACATTTTAAATTAAGATGGGTATTTGGCAATAACGAAATTAAGATAAAGGCTCCACCGGATTTGCTTTATTTAATAAAAGAATAATGCCAACATTAGCGTAAATACTCTGTCAACATTATGCATTTAAGACTCAATGAATATTTAGTTATCATTTGAAAAACCTTTACTCACAGAGATTAGGCTCGGTCTACATGTTTTTTGTGGAGGAAATGATTGAATCCACTGTAGATGTCTTCAGCGCGTTACTGCGCTCACTGATGGTGCGTCATTATTCACTCATTATTCTCATTATAAGCATGGTCAAAACTTTTCCACACCTCAGACTTTGCTTTAGTTGCTGGTGCAACCAAAACGTAATCACCAGAGGCAAGCCTCCGTTACACCTGCTCAGCATTCATTTTCGCATCTTTCTCGCGCTAATCGAAACACATCACATGACCGCTCGTTTACCTCGCAAACCGGAGAAGATCTTCAGCTCTAATACATATATATATATATATATATATATATATATATATATATATAGTAAAATAAGATAGAATGAAATAAAATCTAATCAAATAAATGTATATAATATACAGACCATAAAATATTTAATTTTACTTTAGGTTAGTGACCGACTTCTAAAATTATACCTTATTCATATGAAGTAATGACTTGTGCATGTGACTTTTGCATTGTGCACGTACAAATAAATATGCTTGACATGTTCATCTCCAATGATCCTCTAACTCTCCTGCGTGATGTGGTCTGATCTCAGGTTGGACTGTGTTAGAGAGGAAATCCACAGCAATTTTGAGATACAGCTGGCTAACCAAGCACTGTGCCAGACCCCCATGTCCTCCTGCTTTCATTAAAAACTTCCTCCATTCACATGGAATGATTTATGAGCAGTTTCACACTGCTTCTCACCTGGTCTTCAGGCTCCACAGATCTGCAAACAACCGACCAGAACAAAGTCACACTCACTCTGAACCCTGGCTGAACCCAGCCAATCAAATCGAAGCGCCAAGCAGGTGTGGTCTGAGCAAAGGTGATGTAAAAGTGTTCATGTGTGGCTGTAAGAATTCGAACCAAGATGTTACTAAATAATGAAAAGATATCTGAAACCATTTCTAGGAGTGTAACCTTTTACTCATTTTTACTCATTGATTAAAAATCCTGCTGTTTTGTATTGATCTTGACATAATTGTTTTTTTTTTCTAAATGTTATTTACTTTTTTAAACATATTTAAAAAAAATGTAATTTATTCCATGCAAAGGTGAATTTTCATCATTATTACTCCAGTCTTCAGTGCCACATGATCCTTCAGATTTTTTTTTATATGCTTAATAATATATATTTAATAATAATAATAATAATAATAATATGTATTTAATATGCTTAATAATAATATGCTTGGTGCTTAAGAAACATTAAATTGATCAAAAGTGACAATAATTTCTGTATAATATTAGAAAAGATTTCTATTTTAAATAAATGGTTGAATTTTCAATTCATCAACAAATCTCAAAAAAAGTATGTTTCCACAAAAATATTAAGCAGCAAAACCCATCATTGATAATAAGAATTAAGAACCATTTTTAATCAAGATCTAACCACCAACTGTAATAATATTTCACAATATTACTGTTTTTTACTGAATTTTTTGCATAAAATATTTCTTTCAAAGATGTTTCAAAATCTTAATTATTATGGTGGTGATAATTATGAACCATTTGTGTTGGCCAACAAACTATTTATAAATTAATTGCAATAAAATGTATTTTGGGTGAACTAAACACCAAAACTCTTATTTTTTGCCTAAAACCCACAGAATCCTACAAATGCATTTTAAAAATTTAATGGAATCATAATTTAATCAAACTGCATTCTGTATTTGCAAAATCTGCTTTTAAAGTCTGCATGAAATCGAAATTGACTTGATTTACTTTACTAGCTCTCATTGCTAGTCTTGATGTGAACAATTAATCCGTGTAAATTAATCAGCTGAAATAAAATTGTCTTTGTAATCTTTAATCAAAATCTGAACATTTACTTCCACTCTGGAATGGCATTCCTTCTCTGATGAGGTCTGTTTGATGGCTTGGGCAGAATATCCTTAAAACACACCCCTCCAACCGTTAGCTTGCTATGAGTGAGAGACAGAGAGGAGGAGCTCAAGAATAAAACCAAGCCCTCTATTCAATATTCAGTTTCAGCTGGAAATACATCACTACACTGAAACAAAGTCAACATCAACTAATGGTTAAAATCTGAATCCTATCAAATGAATGGATTCACAGTCTAAACAATCATTTTGTTCTTACTGTCCAGTAATAATTCTGACTGTTCAAAAGAATCCATTCCCTCAGGAATCAACAACACACATAACCAGCAAGTGCCTACTGTACATCTCTGTAATGCCACACTACAATTTAATAAAAGAAGACTCATTTAACACACAGTGCACACAACAGTTTCCAGTGCCAGAAGTCTCTGTTCATTTAATAAGGATCTTCAGCTTGAAACAGGCTTGTTTACAGTATGAGCTAACAACTTCTCTGTTTGATTCCTATTTGCTCATTTCCTGTGAGAATATACTAGACAGGGTACGTGGCATCAACCGATTGCCCTGTGCCCCAGTCGTAAGCCTCTCAACCTTAGATGACAAGCACACAAAACCACTCAAGACCTGTCTAATACATACTGCAAACACAGAAATGTCAAGTGCTGACTGAAATCTTTGCAAATCCTTCTTAACAACAGTTTTTAATCAAAACAAAGTTGTACTGCCCAAATTTGCCGAAGTCTGAGGTTTGCAAGATTTTTACTATTTATTATAGTATGTCCACATATTCCTGTTGTCTGTGCAAGCTTTCTGAATGAAGTTTCATTACTGAACTAGTCACCTTTATGTTGCCCAGGGGTTTCATCCATTAAAGATTTACCTACCGATTAATGTCATACATGTAAAAAAATTAAAAAATAATAATAAAAAAATACATATGGTGTTTGGTCACTGTTTTTGACCTGTCAGTCAAAAAGCCCTTTCATGTCCCTGGGGGTTTTATGCTCAGAATAAGTTAAAAGCCTGGCGATTGAAGACTGAAAAAAAAAAAAAAAGATTTCACACATTACTTTTGTGAATTCTATGATGAGACTAATTTGCAAAGAGAGTCTGCAGTACATTACATGGCAGTTTCTTCATTTATTGAATGCAGTGCTATTGTGTGCTTGGCTTACAGGTCGTTTGTGAGCAAGGTTTGCACTGAAATTCTGTGAAAATTTAGTGAATTCACACCTGCATGTGAATTAGAGTTGTGCCTATTTTTGGTAGCTGAGGGTTTATTCCAATTGTCACATTATCCCTGATTTTTGCTCTGGTGAATAAAAGCCGTGCCATAGACTGAACATTAATTAATTCCCAGCTGGCAGCTCCTCTTTCTCCTCCCCTGCGTGTTTGTTCTCTGAGGGAGGTACAATCACCGGGTCCTTCCATGAGAACAGCTGGCTGCGTTTCAGCTCTCTCCTCGATAATTAAAGCTCTGAAAATATTGCGCCCTCCTGCTGCCTGCAATCACATCCATACATTTCATGTTTTTCTGACCCATATTTCAGCGCACTAGGTAAATGGTTCCTATGCCACCATCTGTTGAATTGAATCTTAATGGCATCTGCTACTTTCATTAGCTTTTATTTGTCATTATTTTAGCCGTCCTTTTTGCAACACGTTCTGTATAGTTGCACTGTAATGCACATAGAACAGAATATATTATAAAATATAAAAGAGTTTTTTCTTTTTCTTTTGTGGGGCTATGGGAAAGTAATATCTTTAAAAAGTAATTAAAAAGAATAAAACTGTGAAAAATAAGTGCAGAAAGTAACAAATAAAAGGTAGAGAGTATAGGAAATTATATCAGGAGTACATTTAATTAACAATTATAGATTCATATATTAATATATAAAATCTTATATTGCCTTATTTACTGTGCTGTTTTTTTTTTTTCTTCAGGTTTGGACTTCCATTGTTTATTTTTTTATTAATTTTCCTTGAATAGTAAAGAATTTAATAGTTTTAATGCTGCTAAAACAGTGAAACAGTGTTGGTTTACAGTATTAGATATTTTAATACATGTTAAAATACATCTGAAATATTATTAACATTAATATCTACGCAACATATAAATCATAAACATTGCATTATATTACAGTACATGTTTTAGTAACACAGCTAAAACTAGATAAATAGTCAATTAAGCCCTTGGACTAAACCAAAACAAGCACATTGGGTAAAATTACAGTCTCATCTCTGCTGCTCATCTATTCTGTGACTGTGCAACCTCAATTCATTTAGTCAGACTCCACATAATGATGTAATTAGAGTCTTTTATCTGGCTGGATACTCCTCGGCTACATGAATCCAGTCTATTGGGTTTTATAAGGATGAGAGAGAATAAAGGATTTCAGCCCAAACTGTTAAATATTATATTCTGAAACTGACCAGAGGAGTTTTCTTTAATCCTTTGACTCTGTTGAGGTAGATGAGTAAAAAGACTATCGATGGATTACTCAAAACTCTCCACATTATATGGCGAAATGGTGAGATCACACTTGACCTTAACTTCCAGAGGATTCTCACTCGACTATCTTAGCTTTGATTCTGTTCAGGGACAAGCGAATGGCTCTTCAGTCGTACTCTGCACTAGCACTGTCAGAATAAGGCGAGCTTTTGGGAGGGTGGTGGAGTTCTCATCATCAGTGCTTGTTAATCAGCCAATAGGCCTGTGACTCACGCCTCTGCCGTTAATGCATGAGCAGACTCTTCACAACAGAGCCAACAATACCACTCTCCATAGTCTCTCTGCTCTCTCTATTCACATTAAAAGCCTTGCCATTGAAACTTTATGAACACGGACAGAGCGTAAGGTCACAAAAGATGCACATTAATGGGATCGGATTCCATCACTTAAATTAAATATCACTGCGGAATCTTAGGCTGCATTTTGGCTGGTTTCCCTTTGTCAGTTTCTGTTCTGCTTCATAATGTAAAAAAGGCCGTGCTGCACATGCCGTGCGGGCTAAATATTAGACCTATTGGAGCGTTTCAAGTCTTCTAAACTGCGCTGTGATTGGTCGAGCCGGGAGACTTGGAAGGAAAGCGCAGCAGAATTTAAGTGGCCGAATGAAATGTAATGAGTCAGGCTAGAGGAAAGCCAAAAAAATCATCCCTGAATATCATTACCTGAAGTGATCTGTGAAATGAATGTCAAATAAGGTCAAATTATGAGAGGGTCTAAAGAATGCTTCATTTTAGCTGAAAAGAGCAAAGCTCTTTCATCAAATGTAACTTTTAATAGTGGGAAACTATGCCTCAGTTTTCAGGAATGACTAAAGATCTGGTTATTAAAGTGATTTGATCCTTTTTTACAATGTCTTCTAACTTTATTTTGCATTTAATGCTGGTTCTGGTGGTTTTTATTCATGTTTTTCTCATTGTTTCTGACATAAACAACCAGATCCATCAATGTTAATTTCCCACTGGCCTTATTATCCCCGGTCCCCTAGCTTTCATTTACTCTTTTTAATTCACACATTCTGTTTCTGACACACACTCCTGTCGATTCTAACTACCCTTTTTAGCAAAAATTGGCTTGAATGTAGTTTGCTTTTTTTTTTTTTTTTTAATTGAATCCTGATTATCTTGTGTGCCAAAACAAGAAAAACTACTTTAAAGGAGACATCAGATGCCCATTTTCCACAAGTTGGTATGATTCCTCAGTGTCTTTATGAAACACGCTAGGCTATAAGGAAAAACAACTAGTGAGATATGTGATTATAAAGAAAACGATAAAATCACAGCATATCACACAAGATTAAATAATATCACCCAAACGGCAGAACAAACCTGAGTCAAACATTTATCTTTCTTTTTATATCTACTGGCTCTAATACTGCTGAGGAACAACTAGTTCTTTGTGGAAGAGAATGCATTATTGAATTAGACTCACTGTCAGCCAAAACCTACAGCTGTGTTGTAATGGGCTCAAGCTTTTGAGCGATAACCTTTGATAACTAGAGATTCTCTGCCTGTGGATTTGCACTGTGGTTACATGCTTAAAGCTACTATTTGGATTCATTTTTATAGCACATTAAAAGATTTCCATTATAGCTTTTGGAAGAGGTTTTCCAGTCGACCTTGGCTGGGTTTCCTGATAACACTACAAATCAAGACCGTGACTCACTTTGTTATTTTACAATGAACCAAAGCCTTATTTCAATAGCAGCACATAGTTCGATATTACGTAGACCTAAAAGGGACAGTTCGTAGAAAAATGAAAATTCAAGGTAATACAAATACTGCATGATGGAATTGACTGCTCTTTTTCTACAATTTATTTGGGCAAAATAACAGCTCATTTTATAGTGAAAGATAAGCATCTACAGTGGAGATCAAAATCATATGCATATGTGACCCTGTCTGTAATAACCCAGATAAAGTCATTTTTCGCCGATTCACTGTTTTCTATATTAAAATCATCCTTCATGAGGCAAAGAACATTCTGTGAATATGTAGCAATGATATCGGTGTAAGACCATGTCAAAGATTGAAATCATAATGAAATCAAACTTTGATGCTTGCTATCTTCTTTAGCGACGCAGACGGTTTGTGTTCATGCCAGACCTCTTGTATGCTATTAGCTTAATATCATGTTCAGATGCACAGCCATTTGTGTCTCTACTTTATTCATTTATGACTCTAATAGATATCATCTGTTAGATTTGCGCTTCATTAATATCCTCTGAGGCTGTGGGTTCCAACAGTAGACGATGACAGGACTGGGCAAAATCCCGATTATGAGAACTGGCTTCCTTTCAGTTCATGAGTGTGAATTTGATGTGAATACAGAGCGCTAGCAGTGCAAAAGGTCATGGGTTCAATTCTCAGGAAACACACATACTGGTGTAAAAAAAAAAAAAAAAAAAAAATCTAATATATACCCTGAATGCACTTTTAGTTTCTTTGGATAAAAGTGTTTGCAAAATGCATAAATGTAAATGGAATGAAAGGAAGACATCGGTGAAATACAAAGCATTTCATTAGTCCAACACATTGTGCAACAATACAAACATTTACTCTTAAAGGAAAACTCCGCTATTTTTTTAAAATAGGCTCAGTTTCTTACAGTTTTTCAATCCATTCAGCAGTTTTCTAGGCTGCTTCGGCTAGGAGCTATACTTTCATTCTGGTGGTATAATCAAGGGATATTAAGCAGCGCCTGAAAAAAGTCTCCAGCAACTCTGCTATTGCTGCAACTGCACAAAGTAGCAGGGACTATTATCAGGAGCTGCGTAATATCACTGCACTTAGAATTTAGGTTGTTATAACTAACTGCAGCAATTAATTGTGTCTCTGTGTATATAAACAAATAAACAATAATGGTCACACTTTATTCTAAGGTCCAATTTTTGCTATTAACAAACCATTAACTATGACATTTGCCTGAAACTCCTAATTTTCTGCTTATTAACAGTTAGTAAGGTAGTTGTTAAGTTTAGAAATAGGGTTAGGGTTAGAGTGTGGAATATGGCCACACAGAATATGTGCATTTATAAGTACTAATAAACTAATAATATGTTAATAATAGGCATGCTAATACGTAACTAGTTAATAGTGAGAAGTGGTCCTTATAATAAAGTGTTACCAAAATAACATATCAAAAATACTGTAAAAAATAAACAAATAAAGTTTTTTTCCAATTATTCCCTAAGATACATTTTTTCCTCAACTGGTCTGACATGTTTCTAAACCATTTGTGTTTTTATTTTTAGCAGTATTGAACATATAGATTTTTAACATTTCATCATGGAGGACCACAAAGGTCCACCACATCGATTTCAACTACAATTCCTGAATTCAAACTGATTGTTTATAGTCTCTTTAAAGCTATTTTTTTATTTACAATATTTAATATACAGAAAGGATATTTGCAATAACAAAAGACAGACAGATAGACTAGATAGATAGACAGACAGACAGACAGACAGACAGACAGACAGACAGACAGACAGACAGACAATACTGGTGAGAAAACATCACCTAAAAATACAATTCTTTTGACATCCTTCTGACATGAGACCCCAGATAATGAATCTCCCACTGCTGCCTGTTGAATAGTAATCCAGCTTGTTGGAGCTTCATGAGCAGCTGTCACAGATGCTGGCAGTGCCAATCTTTCAGGGATGAGGTGTGGATGCTGGCAGATTGGTATGGTGTCCCTCAGCTGGATGGGATGCTGTAGTGTTTGGCACTGTTTGAGTGGTTTACCCCAGTGCTGAATTATCTGTGCTGATAACAGAAAGATTGTATAGTGTGTAGTTTGGACACACTTGACTCGTACACCAAAACAAACTCAAAAATAAAAGTTCAATAACTTCATACATACAAAGTCAAAAAGAAAGAAAAAAAATAAGTTCTCCGATGTGCTCTCTGAGAATTCACCATGGGAAGAATTGCTTGTTTAGATTTAATAATTTCAGAGACAAATCAATAAAAAGTTATTCAAATTCAGCTGAGTTGAAAATTATGAACCAAGACACATTTGTGCACCGTAAAAGCTGTTTGTGGCAATTATTCAAGGGCGGTCTAACAAATAATACAATTAACTTTGCAAAATGACACTGTATAATCTAAAAAATGCAGAAACTGCAATGATAGGATTGAGATGATGACCTCCGGTACATATTCATGCATTAATTCATGGGATTTCTTCACAAATCTCTGCTAACAACATGCTGGGCCAACTACATACTCCAGTAGACTGCCAAGAGGGTCATTGTCCTCACAACAACAAGACATGTGGGTCTTTTTCAGCAGGTTACACTGTAAGGCTGCCATACTGGCAGACTGTGGTCATCCCCAGTGCCCACAGAAGCAATGTATTGTTTTTCATCCAGCATTCACACCACAACACAGTCTCAATGCCAGTTACTGTGTCTTCATCCCTCTGTATTCACATCAACACTTTATTAAGAGTGTATTAAGTATTGTATTAAGAGTGTTAGACAATTAAAGTAACTAATTACGCAAAAGATTGAAATGTACACTGTATTTACTAATAATCTTCCTCCAGTGAGCTCATGACAGCACATTTGGAATGTTTTGGCCCTATGATTTCTGCGATGTGGAAAATGTTGACGGAACCCAGTCATCAAAATGAAATTTAAGGTATAATGCATAGAATGTCACAGACATTTGTATGATTTTTTGCAAATTTTGTATGAATAAATCAAAAGTAGGGCTGTAAACTTTACGTTTGGTTTAACTTGAAGAAATTGTTACCGAAATATATTACTATTGGATAACAAAAATGCACTTCTCAAAGTAATAATAATAATAATAATAATAATAATAATAATAATAATAACATTTTATTTATCTTTTTTATTTTAAAGGAATATCACACATTTAAATTTAAATAGTAAACCTGTGTTGTGCAGCATTTGTTTGATGATAAAATAATAATAGTTTCCTTTGATTACATTTTAAAAGATTAATTAAATCGTTAATGTTTAAAAATCATTAATTATTCAAGTCTTACAAATTCAATGGCTTAGACATGGCTTTTTGATTAAAATGTAATTAAAATATAAAAATATTTTAAAATATTAAAGGAGAGGGGAAAAAAAACTAAAATAAATTTGAATTTAGGGGAAAATGTAACTGATTTCATTGGACCGTAAAAATTATATTTGTTATAGTACAATTAACTTTTGTTAAATTGTATAAGTTTCAGTATTTCAATTAATTAGAAATGCTTTTTGATACAATTTCAAAATTTAACTATAAAAAAAGAACCCAGAGAGAATTTAACTAACCAATTAACTAAATTAAATCAGTCAGAATCCATAAATATTAAAAAGGAAAAATTGAATTTGGGGGAAAAAAATAAGGCATTTGGAATACAAATAAAAAATACTGGATTTCAGGCCCTAAATTTGAAATCAAATCTAAGTTTCTAAAGATATGAAGTGCAAGTTTTTTTTCTTCTGCTGAGTGATGAGAGAATGAATCTCGAGCAGATCTTGTCTAATGTTATTTACACAGGCCAGATCTCAGTCATTGACATAAGCAGCCTGGGATGGAGCAGTGTTACACAAACCAGCACTTTTAACTCTTAGATGGATCACATATCGATTTCTGTACCATAATCCATTTACATAACTGCTGGCAAGGCACATGTGTGGATAGTGAGCAGGCTGGCTTCCACATATATTTTTACATCCTTTCAAGGACTGAGACCAGAACAAACATTGCTTTATGGTCTCACTCGATTATAGTGACATATGTTCAGAGCTGAGATTTTTATTAGCCTTCCAAGCAAGTTTGAATCAATGCATTTTATTCTGTTAGCTTGAAAACTAGATAAACATCCAGTGGCTTTGCTTTTGATGCAGTCGATCTTTCACACTTCCATCACAGATATTTAATCCAGACCGGTGGGAGTTTGCTACAACAAAAGACTAGAGCAAAACTGCTGCCAAGTACAGTCTAATTGGATCAATGAGGTCTAGCATATACTGCAAATCAGCATTAGAATGGCTTCTGCACCAATCATCTGAGACAAAAAAGCCACATGACTAGGAGCCGTAGGAAAATGACACACCACTTTGTGTTGTACTTCAACAGCCCATATAATTAAAATAAATCACTATTCACCAAGTCCATAAAACACATACTCAAATACAAATTGAACATGTGAGAACCTCTCAAAGACATATTATTCTTGAACAGTTGTGGAACTGGGGCTAATTATATAACCATAATATTAGCATCTTTGGGACATTAAGATATATTTTGCACAATTATGAACCTATTTCACTAGTGAGGGACATCCTCCAGTGATTTAACTATACGATATCTGAATTTGGCCTTCACATACACTGTATAGCAAACGTGGTTTTTGAAAGAGTTAGAAGCACAACAACAATCAACATAATGCAACAAACTAATAGAAATGTATAGATATTTCTTTATCTGCGGGCGCTTTCATCTTCCAGTATAGTTGATTTTTCTTTCTGTTATCTAAAGGTCACAGTAAAAGTGTCTTATTCATGCTACCTTTCAAATGCCTTTAGATGTCGAAATGTATTGTCCCACATCCAGATTTTCAATATATTTATTGAATGAAGATTTCTAATAACCTTCAGTTGACACTAGCATAGGCTAGTTTCTCTCTATTTTTGTTAATAGCTTACGTATGTATGGATTTTTGCATGAAATTTTAAATCTTAACGAAATGTGTTTTTTTTCATTGCTTCTGTTAATGGAAAAAGCACACACTACACACTACACACACACACACACACACACACTTAAAAATGTTTAACAGGTATGTTCAATTAAGTTTAGAGACACAAAATGCGTTTAAACAAACTATGCAAAGTTCTGACCGTAAAATAAAGAAATACATTTTTTTATTATAAATATATATATATATATAGGAAATTAATCTGTCAATAAATAAATGTCTTGTGACAATATAGTAATATTTTACATTCAATCACGTATTTCACTACACACCTATGTTCACAGAAATTAATCAATTTCCATACCTTACTTCTGTTAATTGCATGACAGCTTTTTCGGTGAACGTTTTGAACAGAATAACATCCATAAATAAATAAACAATCGATAATGACAAAATGAATAGGAATTTATATGCACACTCTGCTGTTCATTGGCTGACTTCTGATCACCAAATACACAGATCCTCCATTAGCAGCTCATTAGCAAACACTGGGCAAAGAGCTTGTTAACTTGTGTTTATTACTGTTTCCGTTCATGGGGGAAAAATATTGCTCATTTTCAGCTAGTTGGAAAGGAAATTAATCATCTTCACCCTGGGCCCACAGTCGTTTGTTTCTGTCAGGAGATTCTCTACTGTAAACATAAGAGCCCCACTGTGCCTCCAATTAGGCTGCACAATAGCTAGCATGTTGACATGTGCGGCAGGCGGCAGGACTAATCCTTTTGAAGCAAATTATTATTATTATTTTTACTATTTATGCAACTGTGGTCACATTTCCCCTGTAAGATTAGTTTAGGCTACCCACATCTACAAGGATAGGAGTGGCATATATTTTGTGGAACTGAACTGAGGCATGAAGTTTGTTTCCCATTGCTATACTATATATATTAAACCTTTTATTTCTTAGTATAACTTCTAAAAACTGCGATTATTATGCTTTTAAAAATGGGTCACAAGTATGCTGTAATAGGTGCAAGGGCAACTATGCTAAATGCAAATAAATAAATAAATATACATGGATATAATACATGGAAGTAGAATATGAGGAAATAAATACAAATGTTATACTAAACTACAGTAATTCATCATGTGGTACGTCACTTAGTAGAATCTAATCTTAGCAGATGCCAACGTGGACCGGTTACATTTCTTACAATTTCTTCAATTTACATGATTAAGATGGTTTTCCATTCACCTAATTATAAATGTGAATTAAAACAACACTTATCCTTCATCAAAACAGGTCTTGTATGTGTACACACTGCGCTTACAGAACAAGACAAATAATCATCTATGCAAAAAAAATGGCTTTCTATTTGACCTGTTATGATTCATCAAACATCTGACTAGATGAAATTAAAACTGTTTTTCCTGGAAACAACCCTGAAATCAAAAGCAGCGTTTTATCATCTCAGTCTTCTTTGACTTGTCTAGCGTTTGAATGGAAACAAATAGAAAGTGACAGCAGGAAGAGTGTAGAGCTGTTGGAGGCGGTTTCATTAGCTCACATCAGTCAGCGATCATAATAAACTACTTATCGACGGATATGCAAAAAATATCATGCTTTGTGATGGTCTTACAAAGGGTCTGTAAATAAGTAGGCTATGTTGAAAATAAATCATGTCTTGCTGTGACAAACGAGTCCCGTTTTGTGATGAGACGGTAAAGTGTGCTATCCGAGCTTTGTTTTTCATTCTAAATGATAATAATTGCTTAAGAGATTTTTGTATATTTTGCCATGTCCCTGAAATCCGTTGTCCAGTGCACTCATTGACCTTGAGGCCCTATAATAAGGGCACAATTAGCACTGGCACATATATGACCACATCTGGGCCAAATCGCCAATGGAATGGAAAACATTGCAGTGCTGCCAAGCCCTAAAGGCCAACAAATGTCCCAATTTACATTCATTTAAGCTTTTGTATATAAAAAAGGAATGTGCTCCTCAGCTTTCAGTCCTCTGTTCCACAGCAGGTAAATTGGGTCTGTTTGACAGTTCTTCCTGTGCTTCACATGGCGTGTTGTTATCGTGTTTCAGCTCTCTACAGGAGGTGGTGTTGGGATTTAAGGTCAGTCCTGGCTGCTGAGATGCACTGCTGGAAGAATCAGACTCATTTCAGCCTCATAGTCGAGCTGGACCAGGCTTCAGGTAGTGGCTCACTAGAGGAACATCACATTTTGAAGAATTTCCTGTAAGAATAAACCATCTGTTGCTACTGGCACTTCACCAAGAACAGGTGTTTGGCTGAAATATGAAACATGGAAATGATGCTCTCTACCATTCAAACAGCATGGTTTGTAAGCTATTCTCAGATTTTGAGTAGTATTTGAAATAATACATGGATAAAAAAAATAAAAAAAAAACATTACACAGAATCTACAGCATTCAAAAGTTTTGGTTGGCAAATTGTATGAATGTTTTTGATTATTTTGAGATATCTATTACAGGGCTGGGTTCTGACACAAATTTTACAATAATTCACTAACCCAGTGACTGAAAGGTGAACAGAAGTAACTACACCCCAGATGTAGCATAACAAACTTTAGCAACCACCCACAAAAACCTAGCAAGTTCTGCACAGAAAAGCACTACATTTTCTTTACAGAAAGAAAACCGTCTAAATGTATTTTCCATGGCAAAATAAAGTTTGGTAAGTATTCCTCACTCTCAAATGGACAGAGCAAACTTCCAGATGAGTTTGTTGAGTTTAGCTTCTAGCACCGTGCGCGGCAATGCAGCCAAAAAAAGATATCTGTCCACTTGTGAAGGAAGTCAATTTAATCTCAGGTACGCTACATTTTGTATTTAAGAGCCACCCTTCCAAACCCCCCAAAACTATAATAGCAATATAAGGCAGAGCAATAAAAGCTAGAGGAAACATTAAATAACCTCGACTGGGCTCTCTGGACACAACAAGCTTTGGAAATTTCAGCAAACATCTGCAAACTTTTCATTACAGACCTTTTTTTTTTAATTCACAGATGAAGCACATCAGTTTATTTGCTTCCACCTCTCTTATGATCGGATATACCCATCTATGCGGCAAGGTTGAACCGTAATAGAATTTGTCATTTGCCATGTTTCTCAACTCCTGTAGCGTCTGAACCTGGTGTTCTTGTTATACTCTGAGGTAAAAGCGCAAAGATGAAACTCTCTGCCTACAGCAGTTGCAGTTTGCTGACTTCAGATAAACCATTACAAATGAGCAGGGTAATTGCTGTGAAGTGCTCTTTTCAAAAGTGTCTCCTGATTCAGTTTTTCATCTGTTTTTAAATACAGAGCAACAGCTGCACGCTTAAGTAGCCATAAATGATGCTAACCAATAGCCTAGAAATAGGTTTGCAGGTACGGTAGTTTAATGACAACACTTATTGTAATAGTCCAAGACAATTAAGCTTAATAGACCTCTTTTATCGTTCATTAAAGAAGCCCGTGTTCATCATTACAGGTCTGGCTGTGTTCACCCTGGTGACCCATTCAATGGACTTTCCATAAGGATTCAACAAAGGATTCTTGTAGATGTGTCCTCACTTCAGCGTGTATAATGAATATTATACTGTATGCTACAGACCAACACAGATTTGCTCTGAGCTGGAGATCTGATACCCTATGGCTAATGTCTGTGTTAAACGATAAAATTAATCTCAGACTATGATTTAAAAGTTTGGGGTTGGTAAGATTTCTTGAAGTTTTAAAATCTCTTTAGACTGCATTCATGGGATTAAAGATACAAAAATAGTAATGTTGTGAAATGTTCAGTTTTCAGGATTGTTTGATGAACAAAGTTCAAAAGAACAGATTTATTTTAAAACCAAAATGTTTTGTAACATCACTGTCTTTACAGGCATGTTTGATGAATTTAATGCATCACTGCTGAATAAAAGTGTTAATTTATTTATTTAAAAAAAATAATTGTATATAATTGTACAATATATATATATGTTTATGTTTTTAGCAGATGCCACTTGGTTTGATATTTCTCTCTTTTTTCATATTTTGTGGAAACTGTGTTTTTTTTTTTCAGGATTCTTTGACAAAGTTCAAAAGAACAGCATTTATTTAAAAAACTAATATTTTGTAATAGTACAAATTTATTTGTCAATTTCAATCAATTGTATACATGCATGCTGAAAAAAATAAAAGCATTGATAAATAATAAAAAAAAACTTACTGACACCAAATTTTTTAACAATAGTGTATATTTTCCTCCTCAAAGCTGCATAATTTCTGTACCACTATAGCATTACCAAACAGAATTGCAAAAAAAAAAAAATAAAAAAAAAAATAAAGCCTTAATGTTTACTTAGAATCTCTTCTTTTTATACAGCAACATATGCAATATAATAAAAAATATACACAAATTATCACTAAAATTACACAGCATAGCACTTTCAGCAACTTAGAAAACTTTTGCATTTTAACCAAAATCATGCATCCAGTGTCATGCCACAATCCCAAATACTTGCACAAATCATAAATTAATTGAAAGAAAAAAGAAAGAACGAAAGGCTTTATTGTAAAATGGCTGAATTAAAGGGGGAAGAAAAATAAAATCATAGTCTAGTCAAAGACTGTTTTTACAAAACTTGAATTTGAAAATTCTACTGTATATTGACTGCATGTCTGTAGGAGAGCTCAAACCGCAGTAGATGAAGCCTGCACAAATCTCTATAAACAGCATCATTACTAGCTTTGTTTTATTCTTTACATTTATAGTACTACAGTCCTGTTCTGATTATATCTGTCCATCACCACTCAGTCTGTTTTTCTGCTGTTCATCATCATTCATATTCAAACCTCCATCTCAAGCGTGTGTATGAGTTCGTGTTTAACGTTGATGCATGAGCCTGAAATATGGATTTATTAGATTTCTACTGAACACAGTTTATTTGATGACTTCATCGAGAGAAGTTTATTTACTCAGGGTGCAGGGGTTTTATTAGGTTTTATTACACACATTTATCAAAATGATGGCACGCTTTGAGTGATCTGCTCACCCATAATCCCAAATTGTGAACGTGTTGTCGATGTAATAATCTGTAATGGCGGCATACAAGCTCTGGGGTGTCCAGACTACATCCCTCATCACCTCTGCAAGATGCCATAAATGACTTGTTTAATGAAAGTATTGGGCTAGAGGCGGCAGTGTCCCTGAATGGAACTGAGAAAAACAGAACAGACGGGCACAGAGCTCTGAAGTGAGGACTAAGTGGCAGGCGAGGGAACACGAGCGAATTTACTGGGACAGGTTAACAGCTAACCTTGTATTGAAACACCAAGGACAAGCACACAGACGCTGTGTATCGAGTCTCAGTATTAGTGGGATAGACACCACCGAGTGCTACTTGAAGAGATTTTCAGCACTCAAAACATCATCCCTGAGGAGTCGGCATACAAAATTAATGTATATACAATCAAGTGAACTAGACCTCATGGGACTGCACATACACGCATAAAACTGAAAAAATTAAAATAAAAAACTTTATGGAGATCGAGAAATGCAATAAATCCCATGCTGGTGAAAACATATCTGAACTAGCTCATTTCATCAAAAATATCTGACTTGACTAAAAGTGCCCCTATTATGCCATTTCGAATATTACCTTTCATGCAGTCTGTAATGTAACTGTATATGATTGTAAACTCTCTGCAGAGTTATAAAACAAAAAGTGCATGATAAAATTATTGTCTCCTAAATGATAGAATTGACTCTGAACAGACTACACGAGTCGTCATTAAATTACAATGACGTCATTCAAATCCTACTTTCATGACAGACACTGTAGCTTGTTCGTGTAGTTAACATCATGTCGAGAAGACCCTGTGGAAGTAAATTAAATGTATTTTCATTTCCGAATGATGAAGCTGCAAAGAACCAGTGATTAAAATGAATTTTTCTCCACTGTATTACAGCAGTACAACCATGATCTTTTTGTGTTCCTGTCATTTTATTGAAGATTACTGCTCTAATTTCACAAAACTCTTGAAAGATGGTTCAGGACCCAGTTTATTTGGACCAGCTGGCCCCACTGAATCACAACCAGGAAGTATTCGAAATACCTAACTATGGCAATGAAAGAATCGTTTCTGACATGCACTGTATGCTGTAGACCAATCACAACAGACTGGGCCATCTGACCAATCAGATCAGAGTAGTTTCACAGAAAGGAGGGGTTTAGAGAGACTTAATCTCATAACTGCTTTGAACTAATGCATAAATATACAGTAGATATTGCAGAGCTCTACGAAAAACTAGATTCTGAAAAAAAAGAAAGACTGGAAGCAAAAAATAAATACATAATTTAAAAATAACCAAGGGGCATCTGCAAACCAATGGAAATTACACTTTTTTGATACTTTGTTATAAATGCAAGAACATTCATACAATAAATCAATTGCAATGCATGTTTGCAAATACTTTTTCGGAGGCTGCTGTTGAATCTTCTGCTGTTGGTATGCAACAGCTGTGACATTCTGTATCAAGTTAATAATGCTGTGGAGGGAATGTTGTTCCTTTTGGCAGGCTTCTGTAATGTTTATCAGTTTATTATGACCTTGCTGCTATTTCGCTCTCTGATACATACATTTCAGATTAACCATCTTTTGCCACCACCTTTATTTTGACAAGCATTTTTCCCCTTCACAGCCTTGAGTTCCTCAGACACTTTTATTCCTCACCAGCCGTCCTCAAGGGACTTTAACTTCCGGAGCTGCATTTCTGACACATTGGATGGATTATAGAAAAGTCTCTGGTAAATCCGGCTCTTCGAGTCTCCGATTTGCATGCAGCTTTTGTAGAGTCTTTGCTGACAAACCCGATTGGCACCGCTTTAAAGTGATTGACTCTGTGAATGTTGACAAGGCCGGCCTGTCCGAGCCTGGCGAGTTCATAGGACGCCACATTGCTGCACTTCAGAGACTGATAGACAGTTCTATCAGGCCAAAAGGAACTTTTGCTCTGGAGTGATGATGAATGATTAAAATATCAGCTTAACAATGGCAATCTTTCTTCTATTGCTCCGCTCTTGTCAATATCAGTTTGTTTGACAGGGAATTAGAAACTAAGCCTCATAAAGGAACGTCACATTCGACTTCGGGTCATGGCACCAACTGATCTTTAACAGTAACTTTGAGCATTTACAAAATCAAACTCAGTCTTTTAATAATGATGAAATACATGTCTCGTCCTGGGATTGTGTTATTGTGTACATTAAGGCAAAAAATTTAAAAAAAGCTAAAGCGTTAAATTTATGCAACTAGATGGTTATATTGACCAGATAAGATGACGTTTGAGGGCAGGAGCAGAGCCTGGGGTAATGGATGATAAAAGTAAAAAAATGAAGAATAATTTTAGCTATAAACTGAATTCAGAGTGAGTTAAAGTGCATACGACAGTTCCTGAGTGATGGGAAAGTGGCACAGGTGAGGCATCGCCTGACTCAGTAGATAAATGTGATAGAATATTTGCTGAATGACTGATGAGGTTTGTTTCTTTCTATATTTCCACAGGAATTGAAATTCAACTATGAAAAAGACATTTGGTGTAACTGTTCCCACACCTGCTGGCCTATAACTGAGTTAAGATTTATGAGCACACAATTATAGACAGGATTGAAAGTATTGCATTTCAAAGTTAAAGACTTTATAGAATAATATTCTTCGAGAACACATACTGTAGGTAACTTGTTTCAGTGAGATTCAAGTCATTAACATTAGTCAATGCATTAGGTAACATGATCTAAGAAGAAAACAAATAACTTGACAACATCTGTTGACCAAAATTAATTTATACATATACTTACCAGTTTCTATAATGTCAAGCTAAATTAATTACATAAAAGAGTTGACTTTTTTAGGTCATAACACCTAATGCATTAACTAAAGTTAAGTAATGGCGTCTTTCGGTACAGTGTATACTTATTATTTAATATCTAATATTAAATGTAAATTAAATATTAAACTTTTTTTTTCTTGTGAATATAATTAAGGTGATTGGACAATGTAGAAACTTAACATAGAAATCTAAAAACATCTGATTAATATTCATGAGCTCAGTCATCACTCTGACAGTGACATCACAGCTATTTTAGAATAACTAATAGTTTTTGTTCTAATTGTGAATTATATTTTATTTATTTTTTAAGTTGTCACTTTAATTTTGGTTAGTTTTACTATTTATTTTGTGTGTGTGTGTGTGCGCGCACATGTATAGTATTCACTGTATATAGCTGTTGATAGTTTTAGTTTATGCAATTGTAATTATTTTAGTACTTGAAATAAAGTAGTATGATAAATTTTAGATTAATAACGATACTTAAATAATACTTTTAAAGGGATCTTACCTGGATTTGGCTGCTTCATTGAAGACATGCACAATCCTTCCTGTCTAACTGGACCAAGGTGATCATTGTCAATGCACTCGTTTCGACTGCCTCAGCACTGTTAATCTATCAACAGATATTAATTAAATCCAAGGTTGCCATGGAGACAGCCGTGCTGGAGAGTAACAAATTATAAGTATGTAACAAATTAATTTTATTGGGTGGTGGCCTCTATCAACACATGGTTATTGAAAACAGCTCAAGTTGCAGTATTCCTTCACAGCTGCTGCCCACATGAGCGAAACCCATTGAGAATTCATTACAAACCATTAGAACCCATTAAAGTCTTAAGTAGAGTGACATTGCTTATTGCTAAAAGAAGTGTTGGAAACTTGATAAGTTTGTTGCATTGCGCAGAGGCGCAGAGGTGGAAAGTAACTAATTACATTTACTCGCGTTACTGTAATTGAGTAGCTTTTCTTGTGTACTTCTACTTTTTAAAGTAATTTTTAAAATCTGTAATTTTACTTTTACTTAAGTATATTTTGTTTGAAGTATTGTACTTCGCTACATTTTAAAACACATTAAATGCGGAGTAAAAAGAAAATCGCTCCCTCGAAACTACTGCAGTAAATAATGGGCAGGAGTGCAAACTTGCACTAAAATCACAAGAAAGATGCAAACGGACAAAACAGGTGTTAGTCCTATATATTTACAACAGGTCAGTAAACAAGTTAATGAAGAGACTTGCATTCTAGACACCATATTGGCATTGTCTGGTTTTGCTCTATTTCTACAAAAGAATATATATATATATATAATAATTCCAAACACAGCCACCAAAGCACAGTTTTGCGTCTCTGAGTGTCAGGAACCTGTCAAGCTAATCACCCACCTGTTCACTATCATGACCTGATCAAAAGGACTATAAAGCACTCACCTCAGGCCAGGGTCTAGGTGAAGCCTCCAACAGGAACAGACCTCATGTTTCTGTCCCCTGCTCGCCCCGTGGATTCCAAAACGTAACATATACGTAGCTACTTTTGAAACACTAACCTTTGTGTAATTGTTCTTTCTTGAGCCAGCCCTGTCACCTGATTTCCCAACGATCTCCTGTGTTCCCGTCGAGCTCGCTGGAACGTTTTCCTCTCCTGTAAAAGAAAAGGGACAAGCATTAGTGAACTGTGATTGTGTGGCATTGACCTCTCTTCTATGGACGTACTCCCCTGCATTCAGCCCCTCACTGAGTGATCTGCACTGTATCCGCACCTGAAATCCCTTATTACTCACCGTGCACTTGATCTTGTGAAAAATAAACATTGTGTTGAATTCCCTTACCTCTGCCTCCCGTGACTATCCTGACACTGAGCAACAACACGACAGTGTTTCTTTCCTGAATGAATCAACCGTTTAAATGATTCGGTTCAATCGCAATAACTCACTTATTAACAGTGATTTGCTGACACATACTGGCCATTATAATTTCACATTTAAATTATCTTTTTATTTTATAACTTATTTCTTAATTCAAATGAGTATTCCGGTTAAATGCATTCTTGTCCTGCACTAAACAGTGTGTACAATAAATCTAAATGCCACTTCCGACGAAGCTTCTGCATTTCATCTGCATTGAACAGATGAGTTAGTTGATACTGATTTGCCTGGTAACAGCCCAAATGTCTTATTCTAAATAACTGATTCCTTTAAAAACAACTAGTTTGAGATTAATAGGCCTATCCCAGGGGTATCAAACCCAGTTACTAGAGGGCCGTAACCCCGCAGAGTTTATATTTTTGTACTCTTTCCACCTCTGGTACTGCGTTGGTTTGCTGCAAATATCTACAAGTGGACTATCATAATGAGGTCCCAAGACCTGTACTTTGGACCTTTGGGTCCTCTTTTACATACGGTTTGAAGTCACACCTTCAAGTGACCTACAAAGGGCATCTGGTACATCAAAATTCTCCTGATTTAAAAACCCAAATGCCTAACCTTAAAAACCCGGAGAGCATCACCAATATCAGCACTCCATGACCCACTTTAAGAGTTAGATTTCTTGGTTTCATCAGATCACTCTATGATATTAGCACAAACCCACTTTTCTGTGTACCGGGAGGTCTCGGGAGGAGACGAGTGGCAGAATGTCAGAGAAATGTCATCATCAGAACGACTGAAAATTCCACCGGCTGAAACTCGCAGTGAGTGTCCATCGAATGCATTAGATGTGGAAGTGGTCGGGTTTCATGGTTACGTGTATATGGAACAGTTTGCTTGCTTCATACCTCATTATACGCCGTCTCCAAGCAGATCCCTTGAGTGTGAGGCTCACATAAGAGACAGAGACATAACAGCTAGGAGCAGAATTTAAAACAGATCACAGTGACCTTGTCCTAGATTTAGTCGAAATTCTTTATACTATTTCTTTCCTTTTATTTTTCACTTAACTGAGCAAAATTCTTAATGCTATAATAAGATGATGATATATGCATATATTTGTTGTTGTTTCTTTTCAGGGTTTAATTAAAAAATCGTGTTGGTACACCTGTTACCTAATTAATGTGAATGCTGCCTCACATTAATTGACACTCAAATTAAGTGAAATTAAGTTTGGTTTGCAATTAGTGGAAGCCAAGCCTCTATTAAACTGTACACATTTTTCAAGAAAAATATAATTCCTTAAAAAAGAAAGAAAAGGAAAAAAAAGTGTGTTCAACAAGATGACCTTTTGTAATTTCAAACGTTTTGTTCATTTATTGGTAGGATATTTCTGAAGTCAGTAAAAAAGTTATGTCCAGAGACGCCAAAATTAAATAGGTAATTTCCTGAAAATTTGAAGAAATAAAATTTAATTTAAAATATAATGAAATTCAAAGATATTCATACAACTGTATTTTTAATAGTGTATCATTATGAATTACCTATGTACATGTTAAAAATACCTCATAATATGTAAAAATAATATCTTAAGATGGTATTATGATGATATTTTAATAAATGTTTGAAATTCTACCTTTAGAAATATAATATAATGTAATATAACATAGGCTTTGTAGAAAACTCTAATATATTAAATGTACCAATTTAAAAATAATTAAATAAATAAATAAAAATTAAAAATTAAATAGCAATTAATAAAAAACAACACTTTTGTATTGTATAATTGCAATTTCAATTGAACATCCTAGTTGTAACAGACCAAAATTGTTGCTTAATCCTGCTGAAGATCATAAATCACCAGCTGAAACCATGTAAAACCAGTAACCGGAACATTCTAGATTCAAACCTCTGATAAAAATAAAGACTAATGGGAAAATAAACCAAGCACCTTGTCGAATTTAAGCTACATTTCATCAACCCTGCAGTCAGTTCCTTATTTTCTAGAACTGATTAAAGTTTTAAACACCTCACAGAAAGTAATCAAAAGTTTGTGCTGAGAGTGTGAACTTCATCCACTCGTGACAGTGGGTTATGGAGAGCGCAGTGCGGCAAAAGCAATGCTTCTTTCTCGAAAGCCTTTGGATTAAGTAATTTGTTCCTGAGCTTGCTTTCCACGCCGGATATCGTGAGAGAACAACATTTGTTTAATTCTTTCTCAAAGGTCAGCAGTAATGTAATATCCTATTAGAACAATTCAACCCTGCTATGTCACGAGTTAATTTACATTCACCATTTTCCACTAGGCTAGCTTATCTTTTTCACCATTCAATTTACTGTACTGTGCAGCCAGAAGAATACGCAACAGAGAAGAAACCGAGAGATATCAAATGACATTATTCACGCTAATCTTCCCACATCAAGTTCAGCTTGATCCATGTCATCAAGAATCCTTGCTTAAGTCATCTCTGATTTTAACCAAACACAAGTCTCAAAGGAACATGCTTCACTAAGTGAGCTTAAAACACGCTACACATTCTCATTTCGATTTGCAAAAAGGTTGCGAGCTGATATGCTCTTTGAACCCATGCTTCAGCTATCTGATGCTTTTCTAAAGATCCTGGTAATTAATGAGCTTTGATGAATTTGCTTATGACTCAAGTGGGACTAATTACATGAGCCAATTAGTTTTCAGACATGGTCAAATAGATGGCCATCAACTTCATTATGATTTAGGTATGCTAGACGCAACGTGATTGGTCCTGTGTGAATAATGTTTCTATATCCCATGATGGAGATTATTTGAGGTGACAGCTCTTGAATATCGAAGATGCAGGTTTCCAATTCAAAAACTTGAACAAATTGGCTTATAAATCTTCTAGGCAAGTGTAATTATTATCCTAAACATAATCATGTTTAACTGTTAACTGAACTGTGGTAGGATGAACTACCCATGATCCTCTGCCACTCGCTGTGGTCCAAAAGTGGACCACAGCTGTGACAAAACCACTTTTCAGTCAAGAAACCACTGCTAGCTGTTGTGAAAACAGTTCAGTTACAATCACAAAGATAAGCGTGCATCTTTCCCAAGAAGGACAGAGCAAAACTTTTCACATTTCACATTAACACCTGTGGCTTTATTAACAATAATGCTATATGATATCTAGTATAATATGAGTTAACGTATTTTTGGTTTGGTTTTTATCCTCACTGCTAATGCTGTGGGGATATAAAACTAGATAAAAGCAGAACTAGACTGAACCCATATTATACTACAAGAAAGTCCAAATTATGCTTTGGCAGTCTTTACACCAGAGAGGGTCCATGATCTAGTTTAGGGCCCTACAAACCTAAATGCATTGTATGTGTGTGGTAGAACTAGACATGACCTCACAGTAAAAAAAATATAAATGATTATTATTGTATGTTTTACAAGAATATACAGTTCAATTTCAAAATTGCACATTTATTTCTGTGTTACTTGCCATTTCTTTCTGAAGTTTATTAGCAATTTCCGAAGGAAAAGCGTTTCCACACAATTTTTGTTGTTGTTGTTGTTCAATGCGCAACATCAGTTAAAGAGACCAGAAACAACTGTAAATATTTATGCTGTACATACTTTATGCGGCACTTAGCCTGCTTTCCCCCTTATTTCCCTTAATTCACTCACATTACATGATTTAATCAGCTTTAAAATGGAAAACAAATTGCTTTGGCACAGCATGTGAGTTTGTGTAAATACAGAGGCATATTCACGCTCAGCTGTCCTTTTTAATTTGATCTATCTGTCTTTCCATTCTTTATGTATCATGAACTATGCAGTTCAACTTGAATGACAAGCTCGCACACTGAAGCAACAACAACCAGACGCAGATCATGGTGGCTACATTGTTAGCAACACATTTGCTATGTATTTTCACCAGTATATTTTTGTATAACACAAATGAATGGCTTTAAGATTGTTTAGTCATTTTTACTAAGCACTTTCCAAGCCTTTATATAGTTACATTAGATTTAAAGCTACAAAAAGGTTGCTGTACGTGTACAACTGTTTCCGACTAAAGCTTTAAAAAGCAAAGTGATATTAGCTGGTCACTGGAGGTCTGTGATTATGTACCATTACTGCACACACAAGCAGTAATTTGTCTTCATAATTGGCACTGGCACAAAGACCCAATCAGAGCAGCTTACTAGGTGATGTTGGCATGGTAATTACAATCGGACAGGAAGCTTGGCATCCTGGTGGCTTCCATTTTAAGGTCAGAGTTCAACTTTAGTCAGCTTTCACAATGTAAGCTTTCACTCAGACATAAAGACAGAAACATGGTTAGCTCCTACACCTACAGCAATCTAAACCCACACAGTACAACACATTATCTATTATGTATAAGGAGTGACTAATCATATACTGTAAGAAGGATTCTATCCAATAAAAGTCAAAGGTGAAGTCTGTAATTTCTGCACTTGGAAAGGTATTGATTTTTTAAACTGCAATGTTCAAACTCACTTAACCTCCATGACATTTCACGGCTCAAAATAAAAATAAAATTATCTAGCTATATTACATCAATTCAGACATGTTTACGATAATGATAACATTCAAAGCAAAACATTACAACACTGCAAAACAGAACTGAACAGAAAAGCTTGCATACTGGTCACGGTCCTGCACTGCTCCTATAACAAGTGCAGTTCAAGTTGTTCTGGATAAAAAGTGTCAGCTAAAAGACAAACTAATAGTAATAGGTCTATAGAGAAGCGTTCTGGAGAAAGCTATCGTTTTCGGAATCATTCTAGATAGTTGAAGGTTATCGTGCTTCATTGATAAAAGATATTAAGCTCATCAACTTGATTAGGTAAAAAAGGGGGATTTCAATAAGATACTTCCTGACTCTTCAGAAAAGTCACTGGGCGGCCCTGGTGTGACATTGCATGCATGCATGATTTTGAAACTCCACACTTCATGTTCATTATTCTGAAAGCGGAGCTTTCTCAGAGAAGACGATGACATAAACCGCCATTGTGAAGAACAGCGATGAGGATAGCTCGCTCGCTAAAGGTTCATTCAAACTAAAGAAGTCAACCAATCAGAGGGCTGAAGTTTGTGTCCAACAGGCAATTCGGAGGAACAAATTAATTCATATTCGCAATGAACCCTGCAGTTCATCACATGCTTTTACCTCTTATAATTTTTTCTGACAATGCCTGAGTTCTCAGTCAGCCCGGGCCTCGAGACCAGCAATTTTAACCTATAATGAGAGCAGAGAAATAAATCACATCTTTTTGGAGGCGCTTCCTGTTTTTTATTTCAGGCTAGATGGACATTTTTCAGGAAATGACAGAGTTGACTTGGATTTGAGATGGCAGCTGGGCCGTAGGCAGGGGGTTCTGATTATATGGTTTCATATTAAAATTAGCAGCGTGTCCTAAAGCCTAAAACAGGAAGTCCTTGTGTGAGGTCATAGTGATGTACTGAGGGTCTGTATATGACAGTCAGTGGTGTCATGGCTCTGAGGTAGACAAGAATTAAATGTACACAGCTTGTGTGGCTTCCTGTGTGTTTCCATCTCTTCAAGCCATTCCTTATCGACTATCAAGGTGTGGGTTTATTTCATTCACAGCAAGAGAGGGGAAAAAAAACCTCGCTAAAAGGAGTATGCTGGACCAGAAAAAAAGGGTTAAAATGTTGCTTTTGATTTTAGGGACTATAAAAGTAAAGTAATGGTATTGCTATAGGCTCCTTTTTACTGAGGGGGGAAAAATGCATCTTTTTACTGGCCAAAGTAAAAAAAAAAAAAAAAAAAAAAATCAATAAAATTTACAAATAAACTCTGATTTCACGTTTACATAAAAGCTGCAACTTAAATTATGCAAATAATATTGTAAAAATAATAAATAAAAACAAAGTGGCCATTTCACACCATGTGCTCAAGAGAACAAAAATGATTTCAAGGATATTTGCTGCAAAATAAAAGTGGATGTTGAAGCCACTGCAGGAAATATAAATTTTATTAAATTAATATTACCTAATAGTGAAGCTACAGTAACAATTCAGTGGGAATATTAGCCAACTGTCTGAGAATTATTCAGTCACATGACTTCTGAATTGTATCAAAAATTTATGCGGCATGTTTTTTTTTTAATTCTAGTTTAATGGCATGTCATCTTAAAAAATAAGTAAACAAATAAACTAAATAATAATGATGATGATTATTATTATTATTATTATTGACATATCTGTTATATAATATTTTATCACATATTTTGGAAATGTTATTTGCATCTTGCTGTTACAATCTAGAATTTTTGTATGCATCATCTCAACATTTGCAAAAAAATACATGGACAGATAGCCCTTGATCAATACATATACGTAGCCCCAAATCATACATTCAATAAGCTAGAACAAAATCCACATCAAAAAGAGTGTGGGGCAGTCTCCTAACCTTATATTTATGAGGCTCGTTTCCATCACAAGACAAATAAATAAATAAATGACTTTGGTATAAACTCTATAAAATAAAGTATAAAATAAAGTTGTGAGATAAACTCTGAAAAAAATCAGATTTCGCAAGAAAGTTGCAATTACCGGTTTAGTCTTTTTATTCCATGGAAGAAATGGGTTTCCATACACATTAGACCAATTCCTAATAAATTAAACAAAAGTGTTATAAAACAAATCATACACATACTGTACTAATGAATGTATTCTGAACCATGCAGATGATTCATTTCTATGACCTGGAAAACTGAGCAATGTTTTAATGGGGTTTCGGAGTTGAAATAGAAATTCAGAACTAGCGTCTGTCTCTGGGAGGTTAATATCAGAAAGGGACTGATCTTTTTCTTGCAGCGGGGAACATGCATGAACAAAGTCCAGCGTGTCACGCAGCAGGCCAGACAGCGGGAGCAGCGGTTCCCCCAGACAACCGCTTACCAGCACAGCCACTCCGACAAGCCTCTCATCTTCCTGTTTCATCTTCTCCTCCTGCATCATTTAGTCCCTGGAGAGTGTGCATACTTAATGTGCGATGATATGGAGGTTACCCACCGCCAGCAAAACACTGCATTCAGAGATATTTACATGTCAACAAGCCCATTTGCCCAAACAAATCATTTTTATGTTGATTTCTGGAATGATTTGGTATGATTACAACCAGGCCATTGGGGAAGCAAAAAGGTAACAGAAACACCACCCCCTGGAGAATCTTGACAGAGAAGAGGTGGGGATCAACAAAGGAAAAAATTATATTACCATACCACAGAGATCAAAAGAGTATAATGTTCTGGCAATCCTAAATTCAGACCCTACAGGAGCTTTTAAACACCCAGACCAGTGCAGATGTGAATGACGAGCACTCAGGTGTTTTCATTAGTGGAGGAGTGGGCGGAGACTAGTACAATCAACCAATCAGAACGTTTTTCTCTAGTCAAAACAGGCCAGCATGAAACAGTTACTATAGTAGCTGTTTTATCTAGAATGAGGTTTTAGATATGGCAACTGAATAACATTAAAACACAGATTTTCGCTCAGTCATGGTGCTGCTAGCCCGAGACTTGATCCCACAACCCTAAGGTTAGGAGTCATACTCTCTAACCACTGGGCCACGACTTCCCTTAAAAGTTAAGTTCCTTCTAAAATATCAAATATTTTAAAAGAATGTATGCAAACATTTGCTGGTGCTCATTGACTTCCATAGTATTTTTTTTCTTCCCCACTATGGAAGTCAGTGGGGACTAGCAACTGTTTCATTACCAACATTCTTCAAAATATCTTCTTTTGTGTTCAACAGATGAAAGAAACTCATATGCTTTTGGAACAACTTGAGGGTGAGTAAATGACGACAGAATTTTCATGTTTGGGTGAACTATACTTTTAAAATTGTTTTTCAACACTGTTTATGTTTAGAGATTTTGACTGCTGTTAGGTTGATTAATATCGGTGACATTCATGCTACTTTAAGGAGAATTAGTAGCTAGCCCTATGTGAACTTCACATCCTAATTGAAGACCTTATGAATGGCCGATGTGTATATAAGACAAACAGGTTGAAGGGTGCGACTACCTGTAGTGCTGTATTATTTGTCACAGAAGAGAACAATGCCTTCCATTCAGATCTCTCTCCATGCGAGGGAGACGTAATGAAAGATAGACTAGAATGTCATTTCCTGTGTTTGCTGTAAACACTCAGGGTTGGCACACAGCTGCGACCCGTGATCTCCTGTACACCTCAGGCCTGACGCCGCTCACATCAACGCTCATTTAAACTGGACTTGGCCGTGAGATGAGTGGTTTGTTTCTGCAAAAAAAACTAAAAAGTTAACAAAATACAATTATACTTAACATTATAGTGTTCATGTTACCATGTAAGTACAATTATGTGAATAATGAGAAATACTAATTAACATCATGTTCTTATTATGCAATTAGCTTGTGGAGAAGCTTGCAATTACACATTGCTGTTGTAATTAATTTGATTCATTGTCCAATATGTGTAACATGAACACTGCGACTGTGTTAACCAAGAAAACAATTAACAAATGCTCAAAAGCTCTGCCTCATGAAAATAAGGTCTGTGGTTAATTTTATTTGAAGGGACTTGTTTTGTAAAAATAATATGCAACAAGCTAAATACATCTTTTTTTATTATTATTATCAAAGCTATTCTGAAAGCCTTTTATAAGTTCCTGAGGGAACCCATGGCTAATTTGCTTTATGATGTCTTGTGACATCAGGTGACATCATTTCCTCTAATGTTCTGAGTGAACTGCATCTGAGTGAATCTGTTTCTATTTATTTTCTATCTTTATTTCCTTTTCCTTCTCACTTTGGGTTTCAATTTTACTTTACCCCATGGGTATTGCATTTTCTTTCCTTCTATTCTGCTTCAACAGTCTCACTTTGTTGAATTAAAATTGCTAAAACTATTTTCCCGTGGTTGTCCAGTTGTTTAAATCATAGGCTTTATTTATATCGGTTTCTTATCATAGTTAATTTATGAATCCACTATGGCTTTATATATGGGGGTTCAGTCCCTTGCTCAAGGGTCTCACCTCAGTCGTGGTATTGATGGTGGGAGAGATCGCTGGTTATTCACTCCCTGCAACGACAACTCCTGCCAGACCTGAGACTCGAACCTGCAACCTTCGGGTTACACCTCGACTCGAACCATTATGCCACGACTGTCCCAGTAGGTAGAACACAAAAACAGAACGAAAGACAGAATGATAGATGTAACAGTAAACAGACAGAACAACAAAGAATGACAGAACGAAACAATGACAGAATGATAGATGTAATGATAGACAGAACGATAGCTATATCAAACAATAGGTAGAACGATAAGATAGACACAACGATAGACAGAATGATAGAGCTACAGAATGTTAAAAAGATGGAATGACAAAGAATGATACAATAATATAATGTCACATAGACAACGATATGACAGAATTATAAAACTATGGCAGATAGACAGAACGACACAGTATAAACAAATAGAATATACTGTATATAGATATAATGATAAATAGAACAATAGATGGATAGAATGATAGATGGATGTAACCATTAGTTACATATAATTTATGGATAGAATTTTAATTCAACAGACCTGTTGGATGCATCTTTATTGCTTTCACACATTAATAATAAAAACCTCTTTTTAAATGACTCTTGCAGTGTCAGCCTTGTATGAGTCAGATCTGCCCCCAAACATGAATGTATAAATACATTTTGTGAAAATGTTTTTAATCAAGAAATCCCCATTAAAAACAACAACAACAACTCTGCATTATATTAAAAGATTGTTTTATTCACAATTGAAGTGTAACAAATATAGTTTATCAAAACCTTTTGCTGCTCTTTAATATAATTTATTACATAAGATCATAAGATTTATATAAATGATGGCTGGCAGTTTGCCAGAATGAGATATGTACAATACAAAAAAAAACAAACAAACAAACAAACAAACAAAAATGAACCACTTTACCACAAAATTACTTGCATATATATTAAAGAAAAGAAGAGAAAAAAGTAAACCGAAAACCGAAACAAAACAAAGACTATGTGCAATGGAATGATTATCAGCAATATTGTACGGTTACATTTCTGAGGTTGTCTCATGAAGAAATAAACGACAAGAATCACAAACAAAAGGCATTTTCTATGCAAGATCAACACAATATTTAAACAAGCGCAGCTCGTATTCTGAGTATCGCAACCAGATGCGAGGAAACATCTGTATCCGAGTGTCACCTAAGAGTCGCTACAAATCATCAGTCACAGCTTGAGGAATCACTTTCACTAAAGAGACAGCACAAATCGCTAGTCCGCGCTATGCCGCAGCAGTGCTAAACATCGTTTAGATTTGCAGTATCATGAATCCAGTGAGCGCGATGTCTTATCTACAGTGTCACAGTGTCCTCGAGATGATGTTACTTTCATATGTTGCGGTTCCTAACTCTGACAGTATGCCGTTCACTAGCACACATACAGCGGAGAAATACCATGTCAAGTGTTGCAGTCACTGGCCTCAAGAGAGAGGAATCTCTGCGAGGTATTTTTTTCACCTGGATCCACTAGTATACTACATTGGTAAAGCACCACACCGTTCTAGTTGAGCAGGGTGGTTTGGTTTTGGGAACACTGTCTAAATGTAGATGCTAGCATCAGCACCACTCCACAACAGACCTTGCAATCCTGCCATTCAGACCTCAAATTTGAGTTGTCAAATTCCCCAAAATTACTAATAAGATGGGCATTGGTCTGTTCTTCTATAAATTGGAATGTGGCTACAGATGTAGTGTATGTAATTTTGTATGTATGTGTGTTGTATCCAGTGTATTCATTGGTTTGCATCTTTTTCCATCATCATTCCGCATTTGTGCCGTCACATTGTCCTACAGTAATATTATTCTATTCTTTTCTTCATGGAAAACCCAAATATACTGATTCACAACTTTGTGCTTTCATGTTAAATCAAATGAACGATCAAACAAACAAAGATAAAATGATAAATCACAACAATTAGGCCAAAGCATATTCAATTCACATTTGGTGGTACATTCATACAAATATTCACTCCCCTTTTGACTGATGCTGCCCGTGTTGTCCTAATAAAACACTTTTCCAATGGATTCGAGCAGCTTCACTGCAGTTTACTACAATGCTCCTAAAAGGACCTGGTGATTAGATTGGAGGAAAAATTAGATTTCAATGCTGATGCGTCTTCTTGGGTTCGCACACAGGAAACTATGCATTCGCTCGCAAAAACCTTTTGTGTTCCACAGAGAAACTTTCGCTCATAAAAGCTGTTTGCCCGCTCACAAAACCTTTGCATGAGCTTGCAAAATGTTTGTGATGGAAATAAAGTGGGAAGAAAAATTTATATTCAGCGTGTTTGCTAGCAAACGCAAAACTTCTCAGGAAAACAATAGTTTTGCAAGCAACTGCAGTGCATTGAATTGTAAATTTATCCTCTCATCTCATATTTTTTCCTATCATCGTCTCCTCTTAAGAGTCTCTGTAGTTTCCTGCCCTCCACACTGAAAAAAAAGACAAAAAAATCCCTACATCTTGAGTAATAAATTAACACAAAGTACTCTATTTTACATGTCTAGGATAAAAAAAGTCTCTTCCTCCACTGATTAAGTAAACAATCAAAACACATTTTGCACACATTATTTGAAACAAAGTAAGCTCACAAATGTAGAGGAATAAATGACTTATTCTTACATCCATTAAGAGAGTAGGAGGGCTGTATGCCAGTAGGAAGAAACCTTCGGCCACAGCGAAAATAAATAGAGCGTTGCTATTAAAACTAAAATGATCAGTAAGACTAAAAGGCACTAGTTGACTTGGTTTCACTACCTTGCTGTCGAATAAAGCCTCAAAACGCTGAACCAAACCTCATCCCGAAAGAAACAGACAGCAGGAGATGGTGAAGTCCAGTGGATATCTCTTAGCTTCGCTCCTGTAAATGCACATGATGCAAAAAACACAGACGGACTTTTATGCAATTACCTATGGCTTTATTACATGTGTGAGAGGGCAAGTATGATGGAAAACGATCTGGTCCGGTCTCCTCACAGAGGAAATAAGGTCCTTCTGGGTCTCTGAGGTTCAGAGACGTGTCCGCAGATTCAGGGACAGAGAGAGGGGCGACAGGGCAGCATGCGGAATCCCGAGAAGAGACGGCAGAGGAGAAACACTTGAAAAAAAAGTCCTGGAGGATAAGAACTCTCCAGCCACAGGGGTTTTGAGTCCATAGCTCTTCTCCACCGTTAAAGCAGGTTCAGGAAGATACGTCTCAGTGGGGTTTTGGGGTTGGATGAAGATTACTTGAGTTGGTTTGCTATTTCTGGGGTCGGTTTCTTAATGACAGGAAGAGGATGGGCCTCCGTGTTGAACACCCAGTGTTCGAAGGACAAATGGTCGTCGTCGGAGAACAAAAGATACAGATACCTGAAAAACAAAGAAAGAAAATCTCTCAAGATGTTTCCAGGGCATTTTATAAAACAGTTAATTACAGTGAGATTGCTTGTAAGAGAACACACTTTGAGCTTCAAAAACACTCTTCAGGAGTCTACGGGTGACGTCACAAACAGTACATCCATGCTTTTATACAGTCTATGATTAATACCCATTTACTATCACTATTTATCCAATGTTGATTCAAAATATTTATTTCTAAAGCTATATTTTGTAGTGTAAATTAAATGCTTTTCTCATAGAATAGGTTTAAAAATATACACACACACTAGGGCTGTCAAAAAAAAAAAAAAAAAAAAAAAAATATTTACAGTGGGAGCCAGCAGCCTGTCATGGAGAAAAAAAAAAAAAATCTCGGAATGCTCCACGTGAAACTTTGGCGTTCCGCCCTTTTCTATCGGGTCTAATGATTTTGGTTAATATGCCCGAGGGGGGGGGAGAGAGAGAGAGAGAGAGAGAGAGAGAGAGAGAGAGCGCGAGCAAGACCGCGCTCGTGTAGTTTGAAGACTGAGTGCGCGAGCGCGAGTGAAACTTCGGTGTTTCGCCCCTTTTTTCTATTGTGTTTAATGATTTGATTAATATGCACAGGGGAGAGAGAGAGCAAGAAGCGCTCGTGTTGTTTGAAGACTGATAGTGTGCGTTCAGCCAGGGCTCTCTCTCATACAGGCGCAGGAGTCATTCTATTCTACATCACACACCGATCAAATAAGGCTTGACAGCCGCCAAAAACAAATAAATACAAAATAAAAAGATCAATGCAGAAAAAACCCTGGATTGGTTATATAACGTTGGACAGAATGTTGATCCGGCCATCGCGTATATTCAGCGCACATAAGGTAAATGTTTTGCAAACGTTTTTTAGAGAAATAAAAACAGGTCGACGAATGGATGCGCATATTTTGCGTCGACGTATTTTTTTGCGTTGTCCCAGCCCTAACACACACACAAACAAAGTCTAGTCTTTCCACCAGTTTTAACAATGAAGTTTGACAGAACTCAACAAGCTGCATCATTTGAGGTACGGTTTACGTCTAGCACAAAAGGCTGCGTCTCAACACGCCAACGTTTAATATTTAATATGCACAACAGTACAAACACAAACACCACTAATTATCTCAATGAATTCCAAACTGCATAAATCCACCTCTTAAAATCGGAATGTTTTCTTCGTTAACAAAACATGAACATCTCCCAAGTGCTTAAGTGAAACTCTGCCAAGCAAAACACTGCCAAGACAACAACAGCAACATAAATAAGGGATGAAGATTACAAATTACAAAAGGTCTCAACATTTTGCTTCCTTTAGCAGAGAGTAGCAACTTGTTGCCGACAGCCATAGCTAAAAGACATTGTTTTATGAGCGAAGGCTATAATTCAAAACCTGCAGCCAAGGAGAAAAAAAAAGCCACAGGTTAGAAGGCACAACTTTATTTGGAAGGCTGGATGACAGATTTTAAATTACAGTCTATAAACTTTAGCTAGAGACGGCGATGCTGACACTTGTTTCCTGATGAAGTTGTGACCTTGATAATATGGATTCTAACCCTCCCTTCCTCTCGGTTTCCTCTCTGAACAGACATGCATTGGCTGGAGATTTGCTGATGAAAGGCTCTCTTCTCCGCTGGCCCTCTGAAAATATAAGCTGCTGACCTTAGGCCTCTAGAGTTAAAGCTAAATCATGCGGGTCCACTGGATGAACCACCTCTGGCGGCTTAAACCATGCTTGGCCTCCTTCTACAGAGAGTATGATCTTCAGACCTGGGAAGAAACTGGAAGGTGAAATTATAAATAAGAAAAGGCAGCTTTATTTAACGAAAGAGGTCACAAGAGGTCAGACTGCATCTAAAAGTGAAATGGACCCAACAATCATCACACTGATAACCACTTTTATATTTAATTTTTGGGCCATTTTTAATGGAGATGTGTCCTGGTTTTACTATATGCTGTGTGAAGTGAAGCCTCAGAATACTGAATCTAGAAAAAACAGCAAAAACACAAATAGTAGAAAAAACATGCATAACGACTGACGAAAAAAGCCACATCTTAAGCCCTACTTTTACTCACAGGCATATGCTATGTGGTTTAAAACATGCATGTATATATTTTTAGAATTATGTTCTCTTTAATGTCTATATTTCATTACATTTATTGCTTATGTATTTAATGTGTTTATATTTTTGAACAGCACTCCGGTAAGCTTTTTTAATTTGTTTGTTTATGGATTGAAATAAAATTATTGTACATAACATTTACTAAATTATTTTATTTGAAAAAGCTTAATTTTGAAAAAAAAAAAAAAAAAAAAAAAAATATATATATAATAATAATAATAATAATAATATAATAATATAATAATATATATATATATATATATATATATATATATATATATATATATATATATATATATATATAGATTTGATAAAATAAAATGATCGTATGGAGAGGATCATATGCGTGAGTCGGCATATATTAAAAACTTTTACAACTACACAATCTCAGTGTGATTATGAGCACTATTTTGTTTTACTAAGAGTTTGATATTGAATCTCGGGGGTAAATCTATTAGACTGCGGCTGTCAAACGTGGCTTTACCGATCTCAAGGGCAGATATAAACAAAACGCTATTGGCTATTTTAAAAAGGGGGTGGGCTGCTCTATATGTCCCGCCCTCTTTTCCAGTTTCAGTTTAAATTATGTCACCACATAGAATAATGCTGCATGTTTCAAGGCACTTTAGGGGACCTTTAAAGAGAGCAGAGAAATTAAATGTTTATTAGATATTCAAAGACTTGTTGAAATTAAATGCATATAAGCTGAATGCTGACTGTGGATGAGAAAGTATTATAGCATTTGCCTTTATGTTACTAATAATACACTATGCTATTTTTTCATATATTCTTTACTAACTGTTTGAAAGTTCTGTGTATAAAAAAATTATCAGAAGTGTTATACAGAGACAATACACTAATGAAGACAGAAACGGGGAGCTCTGGGCGCTCAGGCGTTGGCATCTAAGAGCAGTCAAAATAAAGGTCCTGCTTCTGACATATCAGCCAAACAGGAAAAAAAAATAAATAAAATAATAATAATAGGCCCCCCCAAAAAGAACATATCAGCGGATATATTGTTTGACTAGGCAACATTTACTCATTGCATGAAAAATACCTTCTTTTCCACGGAAGAAAGTCAGTCATACAGGTTTGGAATGAATGCATGGTGAGTAAATGAACAAATTTAATTTTTGTGTGCGTGTGTGTGTGTGAATTATCCCTTTAGTGGCTCAGCGTGTGAAGCAGAGCAGATGCAGTGTGCTGAAGTGAGCATGTTAAAGAGCACAGTCATGTCTACAAACACACTGAGAGCATTTCTATGAACAGGAAACTCTGATCCCTCAGCCCGCCAGACAGTCTGGCTCTGAAGAAGAATCATTACTTAATATGCACTTACTGTGCAAAAGGGGCGAAAGCAAGCCAGAAGCAGCAACAGAATGAGAAACAACCAGAGTGGGAAAAGTCGAAAGCAGGGGCTTCTTGATGCGCGCTCTCTCTCACTCTCAAAGAATTGCTAAATCTTGTCTGTGCTCAATTGTGTGCGCTGCACTCCTCCTGGCCAAAGGGCAAGCGCTCCTCCAGAGTATTAAAGACTGCAGAAATGAGGAGCTGCTGTCTGGCCCTGGCATGAGAAACTGAGAACAGTTATTTCCTCTTAAAACGCAATCAA
>NW_020528126.1:0-149544 GCF_003368295.1 Carassius auratus
ACATGACCTCACAGTAAAAAATATAAATGATTATTATTGTATGTTTTACAAGAATATACAGTTCAATTTCAAAATTGCACATTTATTTCTGTGTTACTTGCCATTTCTTTCTGAAGTTTATTAGCAATTTCCGAAGGAAAAGCGTTTCCACACAATTTTGTTGTTGTTGTTGTTCAATGCGCAACATCAGTTAAAGAGACCAGAAACAACTGTAAATATTTATGCTGTACATACTTTATGCGGCACTTAGCCTGCTTCCCCCTTATTTCCCTTAATTCACTCACATTACATGATTTAATCAGCTTTAAAATGGAAAACAAATTGCTTTGGCACAGCATGTGAGTTTGTGTAAATACAGAGGCATATTCACGCTCAGCTGTCCTTTTTAATTTGATCTATCTGTCTTTCCATTCTTTATGTATCATGAACTATGCAGTTCAACTTGAATGACAAGCTCGCACACTGAAGCAACAACAACCAGACGCAGATCATGGTGGCTACATTGTTAGCAACACATTTGCTATGTATTTTCACCAGTATATTTTTGTATAACACAAATGAATGGCTTTAAGATTGTTTAGTCATTTTTACTAAGCACTTTCCAAGCCTTTATATAGTTACATTAGATTTAAAGCTACAAAAAGGTTGCTGTACGTGTACAACTGTTTCCGACTAAAGCTTTAAAAAGCAAAGTGATATTAGCTGGTCACTGGAGGTCTGTGATTATGTACCATTACTGCACACACAAGCAGTAATTTGTCTTCATAATTGGCACTGGCACAAAGACCCAATCAGAGCAGCTTACTAGGTGATGTTGGCATGGTAATTACAATCGGACAGGAAGCTTGGCATCCTGGTGGCTTCCATTTTAAGGTCAGAGTTCAACTTTAGTCAGCTTTCACAATGTAAGCTTTCACTCAGACATAAAGACAGAAACATGGTTAGCTCCTACACCTACAGCAATCTAAACCCACACAGTACAACACATTATCTATTATGTATAAGGAGTGACTAATCATATACTGTAAGAAGGATTCTATCCAATAAAAGTCAAAGGTGAAGTCTGTAATTTCTGCACTTGGAAAGGTATTGATTTTTAAAACTGCAATGTTCAAACTCACTTAACCTCCATGACATTTCACGGCTCAAAATAAAAATAAAATTATCTAGCTATATTACATCAATTCAGACATGTTTACGATAATGATAACATTCAAAGCAAAACATTACAACACTGCAAAACAGAACTGAACAGAAAAGCTTGCATACTGGTCACGGTCCTGCACTGCTCCTATAACAAGTGCAGTTCAAGTTGTTCTGGATAAAAAGTGTCAGCTAAAAGACAAACTAATAGTAATAGGTCTATAGAGAAGCGTTCTGGAGAAAGCTATCGTTTTCGGAATCATTCTAGATAGTTGAAGGTTATCGTGCTTCATTGATAAAAGATATTAAGCTCATCAACTTGATTAGGTAAAAAAGGGGATTTCAATAAGATACTTCCTGACTCTTCAGAAAAGTCACTGGCGGCCTGGTGTGACATTGCATGCATGCATGATTTTGAAACTCCACACTTCATGTTCATTATTCTGAAAGCGGAGCTTCTCAGAGAAGACGATGACATAAACCGCCATTGTGAAGAACAGCGATGAGGATAGCTCGCTCGCTAAAGGTTCATTCAAACTAAAGAAGTCAACCAATCAGAGGGCTGAAGTTTGTGTCCAACAGGCAATTCGGAGGAACAAATTAATTCATATTCGCAATGAACCCTGCAGTTCATCACATGCTTTTACCTCTATATTTTTTCTGACAATGCCTGAGTTCTCAGTCAGCCCGGGCCTCGAGACCAGCAATTTTAACCTATAATGAGAGCAGAGAAATAAATCACATCTTTTTGGAGGCGCTTCCTGTTTTTTATTTCAGGCTAGATGGACATTTTTCAGGAAATGACAGAGTTGACTTGGATTTGAGATGGCAGCTGGGCCGTAGGCAGGGGTTCTGATTATATGGTTTCATATTAAAATTAGCAGCGTGTCCTAAAGCCTAAAACAGGAAGTCCTTGTGTGAGGTCATAGTGATGTACTGAGGGTCTGTATATGACAGTCAGTGGTGTCATGGCTCTGAGGTAGACAAGAATTAAATGTACACAGCTTGTGTGGCTTCCTGTGTGTTTCCATCTCTTCAAGCCATTCCTTATCGACTATCAAGGTGTGGGTTTATTTCATTCACAGCAAGAGAGGGGAAAAAAAACCTCGCTAAAAGGAGTATGCTGGACCAGAAAAAAAGGGTTAAAATGTTGCTTTTGATTTTAGGGACTATAAAAGTAAAGTAATGGTATTGCTATAGGCTCCTTTTTACTGAGGGGGGAAAAATGCATCTTTTTACTGGCCAAAGTAAAAAAAAAAAAAAAAAAAAACAATAAAATTTACAAATAAACTCTGATTTCACGTTTACATAAAAGCTGCAACTTAAATTATGCAAATAATATTGTAAAAATAATAAATAAAAACAAAGTGGCCATTTCACACCATGTGCTCAAGAGAACAAAAATGATTTCAAGGATATTTGCTGCAAAATAAAAGTGGATGTTGAAGCCACTGCAGGAAATATAAATTTTATTAAATTAATATTACCTAATAGTGAAGCTACAGTAACAATTCAGTGGGAATATTAGCCAACTGTCTGAGAATTATTCAGTCACATGACTTCTGAATTGTATCAAAAATTTATGCGGCATGTTTTTTTTAATTCTAGTTTAATGGCATGTCATCTTAAAAAATAAGTAAACAAATAAACTAAATAATAATGATGATGATTATTATTATTATATTATTGACATATCTGTTATATAATATTTTATCACATATTTTGGAAATGTTATTTGCATCTTGCTGTTACAATCTAGAATTTTTGTATGCATCATCTCAACATTTGCAAAAAAAACATGGACAGATAGCCCTTGATCAATACAATACGTAGCCCCAAATCATACATTCAATAAGCTAGAACAAAATCCACATCAAAAAGAGTGTGGGGCAGTCTCCTAACCTTATATTTATGAGGCTCGTTTCCATCACAAGACAAATAATAAATAAATGACTTTGGTATAAACTCTATAAAATAAAGTATAAAATAAAGTTGTGAGATAAACTCTGAAAAAAATCAGATTTCGCAAGAAAGTTGCAATTACCGGTTTAGTCTTTTTATTCCATGGAAGAAATGGGTTTCCATACACATTAGACCAATTCCTAATAAATTAAACAAAAGTGTTATAAAACAAATCATACACATACTGTACTAATGAATGTATTCTGAACCATGCAGATGATTCATTTCTATGACCTGGAAAACTGAGCAATGTTTTAATGGGGTTTCGGAGTTGAAATAGAAATTCAGAACTAGCGTCTGTCTCTGGAGGTTAATATCAGAAAGGGACTGATCTTTTTCTTGCAGCGGGGAACATGCATGAACAAAGTCCAGCGTGTCACGCAGCAGGCCAGACAGCGGGAGCAGCGGTTCCCCCAGACAACCGCTTACCAGCACAGCCACTCCGACAAGCCTCTCATCTTCCTGTTTCATCTTCTCCTCCTGCATCATTTAGTCCCTGGAGAGTGTGCATACTTAATGTGCGATGATATGGAGGTTACCCACCGCCAGCAAAACACTGCATTCAGAGATATTTACATGTCAACAAGCCCATTTGCCCAAACAAATCATTTTTATGTTGATTTCTGGAATGATTTGGTATGATTACAACCAGGCCATTGGGGAAGCAAAAAGGTAACAGAAACACCACCCCCTGGAGAATCTTGACAGAGAAGAGGTGGGGATCAACAAAGGAAAAAATTATATTACCATACCACAGAGATCAAAAGCAGTATAATGTTCTGGCAATCCTAAATTCAGACCCTACAGGAGCTTTTAAACACCCAGACAGTGCAGATGTGAATGACGAGCACTCAGCGTGTTTTCATTAGTGGAGGAGTGGGCGGAGACTAGTACAATCAACCAATCAGAACGTTTTTCTCTAGTCAAAACAGGCCAGCATGAAACAGTTACTATAGTAGCTGTTTTATCTAGAATGAGGTTTTAGATATGGCAACTGAATAACATTAAAACACAGATTTTCGCTCAGTCATGGTGCTGCTAGCCGAGACTTGATCCCACAACCCTAAGGTTAGGAGTCATACTCTCTAACCACTGGCCACGACTTCCCTTAAAAGTTAAGTTCCTTCTAAAATATCAAATATTTTAAAAGAATGTATGCAAACATTTGCTGGTGCTCATTGACTTCCATAGTATTTTTTTCTTCCCCACTATGGAAGTCAGTGGGGACTAGCAACTGTTTTCATTACCCAACATTCTTCAAAATATCTTCTTTTGTGTTCAACAGATGAAAGAAACTCATATGCTTTTGGAACAACTTGAGGGTGAGTAAATGACGACAGAATTTTCATGTTTGGGTGAACTATACTTTTAAAATTGTTTTTCAACACTGTTTATGTTTAGAGATTTTGACTGCTGTTAGGTTGATTAATATCGGTGACATTCATGCTACTTTAAGGAGAATTAGTAGCTAGCCCTATGTGAACTTCACATCCTAATTGAAGACCTTATGAATGGCCGATGTGTATATAAGACAAACAGGTTGAAGGTGCGACTACCTGTAGTGCTGTATTATTTGTCACAGAAGAGAACAATGCCTTCCATTCAGATCTCTCTCATGCGAGGGAGACGTAATGAAAGATAGACTAGAATGTCATTTCCTTGTGTTTGCTGTAAACACTCAGGGTTGGCACACAGCTGCGACCCGTGATCTCCTGTACCACCTCAGGCCTGACGCCGCTCACATCAACGCTCATTTAAACTGGACTTGGCCGTGAGATGAGTGGTTTGTTTCTGCAAAAAAAACTAAAAAAGTTAACAAAATACAATTATACTTACATTATAGTGTTCATGTTACCATGTAAGTACAATTTATGTGAATAATGAGAAATACTAATTAACATCATGTTCTTATTATGCAATTAGCTTGTGGAGAAGCTTGCAATTACACATTGCTGTTGTAATTAATTTGATTCATTGTCCAATATGTGTAACATGAACACTGCGACTGTGTTAACCAAGAAAACAATTAACAAATGCTCAAAAGCTCTGCCTCATGAAAATAAGGTCTGTGGTTAATTTTATTTGAAGGGACTTGTTTTGTAAAAATAATATGCAACAAGCTAAATACATCTTTTTTTATTATTATTATCAAAGCTATTCTGAAAGCCTTTTATAAGTTCCTGAGGGAACCCATGGCTAATTTGCTTTATGATGTCTTGTGACATCAGGTGACATCATTTCCTCTAATGTCTGAGTGAACTGCATCTGAGTGAATCTGTTTCTATTTATTTTCTATCTTTATTTCCTTTTCCTTCTCACTTTTGGGTTTCAATTTTACTTTACCCCATGGGTATTGCATTTTCTTTCCTTCTATTCTGCTTCAACAGTCTCACTTTGTTGAATTAAAATTGCTAAAACTATTTTCCCGTGGTTGTCCAGTTGTTTAAATCATAGGCTTTATTTATATCGGTTTCTTATCATAGTTAATTTATGAATCCACTATGGCTTTATATATGGGGGTTCAGTCCCTTGCTCAAGGGTCTCACCTCAGTCGTGGTATTGATGGTGGGAGAGATCGCTGGTTATTCACTCCCTGCAACGACAACTCCTGCCAGACCTGAGACTCGAACCTGCAACCTTCGGGTTACACCTCGACTCGAACCATTATGCCACGACTGTCCCAGTAGGTAGAACACAAAAACAGAACGAAAGACAGAATGATAGATGTAACAGTAAACAGACAGAACAACAAAGAATGACAGAACGAAACAATGACAGAATGATAGATGTAATGATAGACAGAACGATAGCTATATCAAACAATAGGTAGAACGATAAGATAGACACAACGATAGACAGAATGATAGAGCTACAGAATGTTTAAAAAGATGGAATGACAAAGAATGATACAATAATATAATGTCACATAGACAACGATATGAAGAATTATAAAACTATGGCAGATAGACAGAACGACACAGTATAAACAAATAGAATATACTGTATATAGATATAATGATAAAATAGAACAATAGATGGATAGAATGATAGATGGATGTAACCATTAGTTACATATAATTTATGGATAGAATTTTAATTCAACAGACCTGTTGGATGCATCTTTATTGCTTTCACACATTAATAATAAAAACCTTCTTTTTAAATGACTCTTGCAGTGTCAGCCTTGTATGAGTCAGATCTGCCCCCAAACATGAATGTATAAATACATTTTGTGAAAATGTTTTTAATCAAGAAATCCCCATTAAAACAACAACAACAACTCTGCATTATATTAAAAGATTGTTTTATTCACAATTGAAGTGTAACAAATATAGTTTATCAAAACCTTTTGCTGCTCTTTAATATAATTTATTACATAAGATCATAAGATTTATATAAATGATGGCTGGCAGTTTGCCAGAATGAGATATGTACAATACAAAAAAAACAAACAAACAAACAAACAAACAAAAATGAACCACTTTACCACAAAATTACTTGCATATATATTAAAGAAAAGAAGAGAAAAAAGTAAACCGAAAACCGAAACAAAACAAAGACTATGTGCAATGGAATGATTATCAGCAATATTGTACGGTTACATTTCTGAGGTTGTCTCATGAAGAAATAAACGACAAGAATCACAAACAAAAGGCATTTTCTATGCAAGATCAACACAATATTTAAACAAGCGCAGCTCGTATTCTGAGTATCGCAACCAGATGCGAGGAAACATCTGTATCCGAGTGTCACCTAAGAGTCGCTACAAATCATCAGTCACAGCTTGAGGAATCACTTTCACTAAAGAGACAGCACAAATCGCTAGTCCGCGCTATGCCGCAGCAGTGCTAAACATCGTTTAGATTTGCAGTATCATGAATCCAGTGAGCGCGATGTCTTATCTACAGTGTCACAGTGTCCTCGAGATGATGTTACTTTCATATGTTGCGGTTCCTAACTCTGACAGTATGCCGTTCACTAGCACACATACAGCGGAGAAATACCATGTCAAGTGTTGCAGTCACTGGCCTCAAGAGAGAGGAATCTCTGCGAGGTATTTTTTTCACCTGGATCCACTAGTATACTACATTGGTAAAGCACCACACCGTTCTAGTTGAGCAGGGTGGTTTGGTTTTGGGAACACTGTCTAAATGTAGATGCTAGCATCAGCACCACTCCACAACAGACCTTGCAATCCTGCCATTCAGACCTCAAATTTGAGTTGTCAATTCCCCAAAATTACTAATAAGATGGGCATTGGTCTGTTCTTCTATAAATTGGAATGTGGCTACAGATGTAGTGTATGTAATTTTGTATGTATGTGTGTTGTATCCAGTGTATTCATTGGTTTGCATCTTTTTCCATCATCATTCCGCATTTGTGCCGTCACATTGTCCTACAGTAATATTATTCCTATTCTTTCTTCATGGAAAACCCAAATATACTGATTCACAACTTTGTGCTTTCATGTTAAATCAAATGAACGATCAAACAAACAAAGATAAAATGATAAATCACAACAATTAGGCCAAAGCATATTCAATTCACATTTGGTGGTACATTCATACAAATATTCACTCCCCTTTTTGACTGATGCTGCCCGTGTTGTCCTAATAAAACACTTTTCCAATGGATTCGAGCAGCTTCACTGCAGTTTACTACAATGCTCCTAAAAGGACCTGGTGATTAGATTGGAGGAAAAATTAGATTTCAATGCTGATGCGTCTTCTTGGGTTCGCACACAGGAAACTATGCATTCGCTCGCAAAAACCTTTTGTGTTCCACAGAGAAACTTTCGCTCATAAAAAGCTGTTTGCCCGCTCACAAAACCTTTGCATGAGCTTGCAAAATGTTTGTGATGGAAATAAAGTGGGAAGAAAAATTTATATTCAGCGTGTTTGCTAGCAAACGCAAAACTTCTCAGGAAAACAATAGTTTTGCAAGCAACTGCAGTGCATTGAATTGTAAATTTATCCTCTCATCTCATATTTTTTCCTATCATCGTCTCCTCTTAAGAGTCTCTGTAGTTTCCTGCCCTCCACACTGAAAAAAAGACAAAAAAATCCCTACATCTTGAGTAATAAATTAACACAAAGTACTCTATTTTACATGTCTAGGATAAAAAAAGTCTCTTCCTCCACTGATTAAGTAAACAATCAAAACACATTTTGCACACATTATTTGAAACAAAGTAAGCTCACAAATGTAGAGGAATAAATGACTTATTCTTACATCCATTAAGAGAGTAGGAGGGCTGTATGCCAGTAGGAAGAAACCTTCGGCCACAGCGAAAATAAATAGAGCGTTGCTATTAAAACTAAAATGATCAGTAAGACTAAAAGGCACTAGTTGACTTGGTTTCACTACCTTGCTGTCGAATAAAGCCTCAAAACGCTGAACCAAACCTCATCCCGAAAGAAACAGACAGCAGGAGATGGTGAAGTCCAGTGGATATCTCTTAGCTTCGCTCCTGTAAATGCACATGATGCAAAAAACACAGACGGACTTTTATGCAATTACCTATGGCTTTATTACATGTGTGAGAGGGCAAGTATGATGGAAAACGATCTGGTCCGGTCTCCTCACAGAGGAAATAAGGTCCTTCTGGGTCTCTGAGGTTCAGAGACGTGTCCGCAGATTCAGGGACAGAGAGAGGGGCGACAGGGCAGCATGCGGAATCCCGAGAAGAGACGGCAGAGGAGAAACACTTGAAAAAAAAGTCCTGGAGGATAAGAACTCTCCAGCCACAGGGGTTTTGAGTCCATAGCTCTTCTCCACCGTTAAAGCAGGTTCAGGAAGATACGTCTCAGTGGGGTTTTGGGGTTGGATGAAGATTACTTGAGTTGGTTTGCTATTTCTGGGGTCGGTTTCTTAATGACAGGAAGAGGATGGGCCTCCGTGTTGAACACCCAGTGTTCGAAGGACAAATGGTCGTCGTCGGAGAACAAAAGATACAGATACCTGAAAAACAAAGAAAGAAAATCTCTCAAGATGTTTCCAGGGCATTTTATAAAACAGTTAATTACAGTGAGATTGCTTGTAAGAGAACACACTTTGAGCTTCAAAAACACTCTTCAGGAGTCTACGGGTGACGTCACAAACAGTACATCCATGCTTTTATACAGTCTATGATTAATACCCATTTACTATCACTATTTATCCAATGTTGATTCAAAATATTTATTTCTAAAGCTATATTTTGTAGTGTAAATTAAATGCTTTTCTCATAGAATAGGTTTAAAAATATACACACACACTAGGGCTGTCAAAAAAAAAAAAAAAAAAAAAAATATTTACAGTGGGAGCCAGCAGCCTGTCATGGAGAAAAAAAAAAAAATCTCGGAATGCTCCACGTGAAACTTTGGCGTTCCGCCCTTTTTCTATCGGGTCTAATGATTTTGGTTAATATGCCCGAGGGGGGGGGGAGAGAGAGAGAGAGAGAGAGAGAGAGAGAGAGAGAGCGCGAGCAAGACCGCGCTCGTGTAGTTTGAAGACTGAGTGCGCGAGCGCGAGTGAAACTTCGGTGTTTCGCCCTTTTTCTATTGTGTTTAATGATTTTGATTAATATGCACAGGGGAGAGAGAGAGCAAGAAGCGCTCGTGTTGTTTGAAGACTGATAGTGTGCGTTCAGCCAGGGCTCTCTCTCATACAGGCGCAGGAGTCATTCTATTCTACATCACACACCGATCAAATAAGGCTTTGACAGCCGCCAAAAACAAATAAATACAAAATAAAAAGATCAATGCAGAAAAAACCCTGGATTGGTTATATAACGTTGGACAGAATGTTGATCCGGCCATCGCGTATATTCAGCGCACATAAGGTAAATGTTTTGCAAACGTTTTTTAGAGAATAAAAACAGGTCGACGAATGGATGCGCATATTTTGCGTCGACGTATTTTTTGCGTTGTCCCAGCCCTAACACACACACAAACAAAGTCTAGTCTTTCCACCAGTTTTAACAATGAAGTTTGACAGAACTCAACAAGCTGCATCATTTGAGGTACGGTTTACGTCTAGCACAAAAGGCTGCGTCTCAACACGCCAACGTTTAATATTTAATATGCACAACAGTACAAACACAAACACCACTAATTATCTCAATGAATTCCAAACTGCATAAATCCACCTCTTAAAATCGGAATGTTTTCTTCGTTAACAAAACATGAACATCTCCCAAGTGCTTAAGTGAAACTCTGCCAAGCAAAACACTGCCAAGACAACAACAGCAACATAAATAAGGGATGAAGATTACAAATTACAAAAGGTCTCAACATTTTGCTTCCTTTAGCAGAGAGTAGCAACTTGTTGCCGACAGCCATAGCTAAAAGACATTGTTTTATGAGCGAAGGCTATAATTCAAAACCTGCAGCCAAGGAGAAAAAAAAAGCCACAGGTTAGAAGGCACAACTTTATTTGGAAGGCTGGATGACAGATTTTAAATTACAGTCTATAAACTTTAGCTAGAGACGGCGATGCTGACACTTGTTTCCTGATGAAGTTGTGACCTTGATAATATGGATTCTAACCCTCCCTTCCTCTCGGTTTCCTCTCTGAACAGACATGCATTGGCTGGAGATTTGCTGATGAAAGGCTCTCTTCTCCGCTGGCCCTCTGAAAATATAAGCTGCTGACCTTAGGCCTCTAGAGTTAAAGCTAAATCATGCGGGTCCACTGGATGAACCACCTCTGGCGGCTTAAACCATGCTTGGCCTCCTTCTACAGAGAGTATGATCTTCAGACCTGGGAAGAAACTGGAAGGTGAAATTATAAATAAGAAAAGGCAGCTTTATTTAACGAAAGAGGTCACAAGAGGTCAGACTGCATCTAAAAGTGAAATGGACCCAACAATCATCACACTGATAACCACTTTTATATTTAATTTTTGGGCCATTTTTAATGGAGATGTGTCCTGGTTTTACTATATGCTGTGTGAAGTGAAGCCTCAGAATACTGAATCTAGAAAAAACAGCAAAAACACAAATAGTAGAAAAAACATGCATAACGACTGACGAAAAAAGCCACATCTTAAGCCCTACTTTTACTCACAGGCATATGCTATGTGGTTTAAAACATGCATGTATATATTTTTAGAATTATGTTCTCTTTAATGTCTATATTTCATTACATTTATTGCTTATGTATTTAATGTGTTTATATTTTTGAACAGCACTCCGGTAAGCTTTTTTAATTTGTTTGTTTATGGATTGAAATAAAATTATTGTACATAACATTTACTAAATTATTTTATTTGAAAAAGCTTAATTTTGAAAAAAAAAAAAAAAAAAAAAAAAAATATATATAATAATAATAATAATAATAATAATAATAATAATAATAATATATATATATATATATATATATATATATATATATATATATATATATATATATATATATATATAGATTTGATAAAATAAAATGATCGTATGGAGAGGATCATATGCGTGAGTCGGCATATATTAAAAACTTTTACAACTACACAATCTCAGTGTGATTATGAGCACTATTTTGTTTTACTAAGAGTTTGATATTGAATCTCGGGGGTAAATCTATTAGACTGCGGCTGTCAAACGTGGCTTTACCGATCTCAAGGGCAGATATAAACAAAACGCTATTGGCTATTTTAAAAAGGGGGTGGGCTGCTCTATATGTCCCGCCCTCTTTTCCAGTTTCAGTTTAAATTATGTCACCACATAGAATAATGCTGCATGTTTCAAGGCACTTTAGGGGACCTTTAAAGAGAGCAGAGAAATTAAATGTTTATTAGATATTCAAAGACTTGTTGAAATTAAATGCATATAAGCTGAATGCTGACTGTGGATGAGAAAGTATTATAGCATTTGCCTTTATGTTACTAATAATACACTATGCTATTTTTTCATATATTCTTTACTAACTGTTTGAAAGTTCTGTGTATAAAAAAATTATCAGAAGTGTTATACAGAGACAATACACTAATGAAGACAGAAACGGGGAGCTCTGGGCGCTCAGGCGTTGGCATCTAAGAGCAGTCAAAATAAAGGTCCTGCTTCTGACATATCAGCCAAACAGGAAAAAAAAAAATAAATAAAATAATAATAATAATAGGCCCCCCCCAAAAAGAACATATCAGCGGATATATTGTTTGACTAGGCAACATTTACTCATTGCATGAAAAATACCTTCTTTTCCACGGAAGAAAGTCAGTCATACAGGTTTGGAATGAATGCATGGTGAGTAAATGAACAAATTTAATTTTTGTGTGCGTGTGTGTGTGTGAATTATCCCTTTAGTGGCTCAGCGTGTGAAGCAGAGCAGATGCAGTGTGCTGAAGTGAGCATGTTAAAGAGCACAGTCATGTCTACAAACACACTGAGAGCATTTCTATGAACAGGAAACTCTGATCCCTCAGCCCGCCAGACAGTCTGGCTCTGAAGAAGAATCATTACTTAATATGCACTTACTGTGCAAAAGGGGCGAAAGCAAGCCAGAAGCAGCAACAGAATGAGAAACAACCAGAGTGGGAAAAGTCGAAAGCAGGGGCTTCTTGATGCGCGCTCTCTCTCACTCTCAAAGAATTGCTAAATCTTGTCTGTGCTCAATTGTGTGCGCTGCACTCCTCCTGGCCAAAGGGCAAGCGCTCCTCCAGAGTATTAAAGACTGCAGAAATGAAGAGCTGCTGTCTGGCCTGGCAGGATGAGACTCGAACAGTTATTTCCTCTTAAAACGCAATCAAATGGGAGGACTGGAGAGCTGGGAAGAGACACCAGCAACCCCCTACCCCAACCCCAACACCCTCTCCACAATGAAGGCCATCATTTTGTGCCCTGACAAACTGATCGACTCTTTCTTTATTCATTCCTTTCATTTATCCGTCTTAAATGATGAATGTTGTTTGATAAGTACCACTGTGAATGAGTTCCAGCTGTCACAGTCTTGTGTCTCAATCATTTCACCTTGACAGTGACAATTTTCCCTCTGACAGAGAACTGGCTCAATTCATGCATTCTAAGTGAAGAGCTTTCCTCTCCTTCAGACAGTCATTGCAGAATCACAAGTTAGTCTCTCGCAACATGCCTATATATTGCAAACCAATGGATAAGAAGTTTGTGAAAATCGCAGGCTCCAGTCAGACTCAATCTCTGTGCTACAAAGATGTTTTTATAAGCTTATTTCAGCCCAAATTCAAGACAGTCAGCTGTGTATGTGTGTGTGCTCTGTACTCACTTTAGTGTTTCAGCCAGGTAGAAGCTCTGCTGCACGTCATCATGGTTGGGCGTGCTAGCGTAGACATCTCTCACTCCGCTGTAACCCCCTTCCACCCTGCAGTACTTCTCCAGAGCCTGAAAAACAAATGTACCTGTCAGTATCAATGTCATAGTTTTCCACAATCCTAGCAAGTGTCATGTAGCCTGCTTTTCATTTTCAGAGACCTGGCACTGATGCAAGTCAATAGGCCCCCAACCCACAAGTCTATATGAAAGAGCTGGCCATCTCTGGCCCTCCAGATCTACATTCCTGCAGAGTTTTGCTGCAGTTGTAGTCTGTAGTAATTCTAAAGACCTTGGTTAGTGTATTCTTACTGGCCTTGAGGTGCTGTGTAGGGTGCAAAAAAGGACATTAAGATACTGAAGATTTGACAAAATAGTTCTTGGAGCAAAGAATCAAGCATTGAGTGAGTGTTGAGCCAGCACATTTTTATGAGAGAGGAATAGATGGCAGAAGGAGAGCGAGGGTTGAAGAGATCTGATGTATCGCCTGAAGGGACAGACACATCACAATGGCAATCTGAAGTCATTATGGTACAATTACAAGGCTGTGAGACCCTGGCGGTCTAATCCCGCTGTGCTGAAGTGCAGCGAGCGTCTGAAGGCATGGATAAAGCCTCGCTGTGACTCACAGTCTGGCCTACATCCTGGGCCTCTTTACCAGTCACATACTGGTGGTGTTATGCAATAAGTGATAATGTGAAATCCATGTGACTGAGTTCTCACCTGCACCGCCTCCCAGCCCCACTGTCTGTATTTGGGGTCGTGGGTGAACCTCCACATGTACATGTACGTCTCAATGACCTCCGGCCTCAGGATGAAGTACTTCTCATTCTGCCGTGTGGCGATGGCTTCTACGCCTCCGTCGAAACGGAAGGCCTCGGGACCCAGCTTCATACCTGAAACACACATGCTGTCAAATTCATCGCTTAAACATCCACGTTGACAATGGATTATGGGATTACACTGTTCCTGAGATGAAGAGAAACACTTTTTGGATGTGGATTATGGGCTGTGGGATAATCTGGACCTCTGATAATCTGTGTCTGCTAAAAATACCTAAGCATTATGAACAGGCCAGTGATGATTGTGTATGTGTGTGTTTAATAAGGGATTTGAGTGTGTGTGTTTGTGTTCAGGGTTAACAGCAATGGATTTAGGGAGTCTCTACACTGACAATAAGACTATTATAGACAGAATAGTTATACAAATCTCACTTATGGGTGAGCACTTTATAATTCAATTTATTAAATTTATAATAAGTAAATAAATTAGATTTTTTTTGTGATGTTGTGTCATGATAAATCACTTGTTTTACACATTTTTTGTATTTTTTGCATAGAAGTTGCTGCTAAATAAATAAAGACTAATATATATATATACATATATACACACACACACAAACAAATCGGTGGGGTAAGAAAAAAAGGTACATAACCACAAAACATTATTTCTTTTTTTTTTTTTTTTTTTTTTTTTTAGATGTTTAACATTTCAAAGCTGTTCTCCCACTCACTTGTTCGGGAGTAAGACTCGTGACACGTGCGGGCGATCTCAGCCGCCAGTTCCATCTGGTGACCCGTCTTATCATCGGGGGCTCCGTCCGCCCCTAAAGCGATCATACCACCAGCGAAGCAGGTCAGGTGACCCATCTTATGCTCCAGGAGTCCGCCTTTCCATTCAGCGATATACGTCAACCCTCCACTTGACTTGCGGATCAAATTCTTCTCAACCGCCTGCACGCAGAACATGATAACAAGAGATCACTTTAAATGGTTGTTCAAATCAATTTCTTCTCTCTGTGGTTATTCATACTGTGTGGGTTAAAAGAAACTTTGTCCTTGTTTGCATTTGTTTTGTTTGCCTAACAATAAGAGAGACCATTCAAGGCTTCAGAGTGATTTCATTCTCTAAAAAGCGTCAACCGAACTGTTCACAGCCCGAAGTTAGATCATAGCAGAGATCAGGGTCACAGCTGTGTGCCAGCGTTGTGTATTTACAGAAGCGTCACACACATGGGAAATGAGATTCTTATCTGTCTGGAAAAAGGCCCCTGTGCATTTAAATGGAAAACTGGAGATGTTCATCACCATGGTACCAAAGGAAAATAAGAAAATAAGTAAAGCATATGACTCCCTCTTTTTTTCTTTTCTTACATCACTCTCTTTGTTCTTCTATTTCATCATAAATATGGCACCAGTTTTGAGGGGAAACTAAATGTAGTAAAAGAACCAGCATATATTTTTTCAGAATCTTGAATACAATAAAGTACTGATTATGGTAACAAGTAGCCGAACAGATGTAACTGCATATCAGATTTAGATGAGTAAATAATCAAAGATCATCTAGAATGTGCTCTCTGATTTAAGAATTCGATTCTGGATTCTGGATCTAGGTTCACTCTGAAGGGTTTATAGAATGATCTTGACAGACAGTTCATTATCCTTTGTATTACTACAGTGCCAATCAATGGACATAAAAATACTAATTTGAGTTCGTTATTTTGTTATCCAAAAGAAAGAGCACAGAGTGAAATATGAAACCAAAGTCGACCACAGCTACTGAAGTAAATACTCTCCTGCCTCACAACAGTGATAAATACATCTCTACTGTAAGATGGGTTAAAGCCTTAGAAGCTTAAAAAAAAAAAAAAGTTTCTGAATCCAGAAGATTTTTCAGTGAAAATGTCCAGGCTCACCTCAAAGTTTTTGCATGAAAAAAATAAAAAGCTATATAAAAATAAAGCTATATAAAAAAATAATTTGTAACTAAATTAAACCTAAAAAGATATAGTAAAAAGTAAAAAACTACAGCAGTATATAAATAATAAAACAAAAATAAATAAAAAAATAATTAAAAGAACTACAGTACCAAGACATTTAAATCATTTATATATAATTTTAGTAATATATAAAATGAATATTTATAAGTAATTGAGGATTATTATAATTTTTTTTAATGCTCACCATAACTAGAAAGATATAGGAAAATAATATAAGAAATTAACTACCCGAATGCCAATTTGTAGCTTGTAAAGCAGCTTGCCCAACAAAAATGAAAATTTTAGTATTTAGCATTCCTCTAACAAACTGAATTGAATCTGCTGCGATTCGTCAGTCACTTCCGTAACGTCCTTATTTTTTTCCAACGGTGCAAATAATCGAATGCTACCAGCTGAGAGGTGTGGATGGACGGAGATGACCAAGCAGCCTATCCATGGTTAGTGAGATAAATTAGGTGAAATCAGGCTGTACAGAGTGAGTTAAAGGCCTGAAAAAGAGCTTTCTCTAGTGGTAATGAATGCCTGGGTAAAATAGTGGACAGAACAGCCGTTCTCTGAAGGTGACCGACATAATGGACTTTTCTTTAGCTGGATGATTGGCCTGGAGTTCAAAGTGTGTGTGTGTGTGTGTGTTCGAGTGACTCCGGGGAGGCACCCAGACAGACGGCCTGAGGGACAGCATTATCTTAGGCAGGTTGTGATGGTCCTCTTTAATGAAAGTGAGGATTGAGTTTGTGGTCTGTAACAATCAGTCTGCAGCAGCTTTCCAAAGCTCTCACGGACGGCTCCAGCAGAACAACGCTGGTGGCAGCTTACACACAAACACACACACACACACACTTTACTTTCTTAGAGTCAGACACTATAAAGACGAATTCCAACTCACAAACTCAAAACCCACAGAGGACAAATTTTCAGTTCAAGCTTGAACAACAGACTAAAATTTGCATAGCAAACATTTTTAATATTCACACAGGAAAAACTGGACACTTGAAACTTGAGGGTAAAAAACATACCACTTCTGTTATTTTAATACATAAACTTTAACTAGATGTTGAATTTGACAAGTGAGCAGTGATGTAAAAAATGTAACCTGTAAAATGTATATTGTGAATCTGGATCGTTCTGCCATATTAAAAAAATAAAATTAAAATTAAAATAAAAAAATACCTTTGAGATTTGATTTGGCCAAACAGGGTGCAGATTTGTGCAGAAATGTTAGAATTTTTTTATATGAATTCGCATTAACATGTCATCAAACAACATATGAAGTATTTCCAGAAACATTATAAAACATATATATTATATATATATATATGCAATAATCAATGTTTGAAATGACAACTATATAATTATATATTAACTACATAGCACTATTTTGTTATTTAAAAAAAAAAATATTTGATACTTTGATTATATGGTGGAACAATTAATTTCCTAGAAAGTACTACTTTACTCTTTAAAAGCAAGTCTAACTTCAATATGTATTCAGCAGATTTACTACTTTTATTTTTAGGTTTATTTTACTTATCTGAAAATAATGTGTGAGAAAACTGAAATTCATTTGTGTATTAACTGTTTTTAGTACAGTACTAGACTAAGTTTAGGATAAAAACTGACCAAAAAACTGAAAAACGTATACCTAAAAAAGGTATACTACAATTCAGGAAATTAAGAGACATAACTGGTCAAAACTAATTACTGTATGTGATATTGTTTTATTGACTAATATATGTCTGATCTTTGCATGAACTGCAATTCAGTAGATTCCACTTCCTGTGGGACATGGCCAATTCTATTTTGAATTCACATTCATTAACTGAAAGGGACCCAATTCTCAAATTCAATATTTCACTCAACCCTGGAATCAACTCGAACCATGACTGTGTTGGTGCTGAGCTCCTATTAGACACTGAAGTACTCCGTATCCTCAATATTTTGCTGACACAAGTAACTTTAGATAGCAGGGATCTTCCAGAAACAAGGATGTCAAGGATGCTCTTGTCTAGTCAGCATTTGATCAAATGGCCAGCAGAGTGTAACATTTCTAAGGGCTTCATCTCTTTCTGTAACATTGGTCTTTACCTGCAGGGCATCATAGTAAAGCTTCTTTCCCTCCTCGTCGGTTTTGTCTGACATGAGCCAGGCCTTCAGCAGGTACTCGTAGAAACTGTCCCCCAAGCCTCCAACTGAGACGTGATCTGCAACACAGCGAAAACAGCTGAGTGAGTGAAAAATATCTTCCTTCATTCATGTGCCAGCATAATAGTCTGCTGTGGGACTGCTTTAAACAGAATAACACCAATTATTAAGCATTCACCCACATAAACTTTCACACAGACCTATAGAGAAGAGCTCTAATCTCAGCACTTTACAATGGTCATAAGATTGCTTAATGATGATATCACGGAGGTACATCACCCATGTTAAAAGAGATGAACCTAGCAACCACCTGTAACATCCTAGTGGCTAATAAGAACACACATGCAATCACCTAAAACACCCTAACAACCACTGAAACATCCAAGTGACCACTTTGCATATACTAGCAAACACTTCGAATAACATAGAAAACAACTTATAATATGCTAGCAACCAATTAGAACACCCTAGCAACACCCTAGTGGCCAATAAGAACAATTTAGCAACAATCCTAGAACACCCTACCAACCGCTTCGAACACCCAAGCAGCACCTAAAACACACTAACAACCACTGAAACATCCTAGTGACCACTTAGAACACCCTAGCAACACCTGAACACCATAGCAACCACTTAGAACACCCTAGCAACACCTAAAACAAGTTTGTGGCCAACAAGAACACCCTAGCAACCACCTAGAACACCACTGAAAGCACTTAGAACACTATAGTAAAATTTATAGCACCTTTGAAAGCATTTATAACACTCTAGCAACCACCTAGAGCACCCTAGCAACCACTTAAAATAACCTAGCAACCACTAAGAACACCTTAACATCACAGAGGTGTGTATGGGTAAGCACCACTCACATTTTCTAAAGAAAGTGAAACAAATCTAGTAAATTATTTAAATGAGTTTTTAGTTAATAAATGTGTGTATATGTATGTATATATATATATATATATATATATATATATATATATATATATATATACACATATACACACACACACACACACACACACACACATTTATTAACTAAAATCTCATTTAAATAATTTACTAGATTAATGAGGTATAAATATTCACAAGATTCCATATCTGAACTACTGTACAGTATGTGCTGTGTATGCTGGAGTCTAGTGAGTTCCTGTGTAAGGAGAAATGAAGCGTGTATGTGTGTTTTTCCAGGTGATGTGTGAATGGGGCAGTCCGTTCAGCGCTGTCTAGTCCACTGTGTGTGAGAAATGAGAATCTGTGGCTTGAGGGGCAGCACTGTTGTGTGAGTGTCTGAGTGATGATCAAGCTCATGAATATTTATACCTCATTAAGCACTTGTTTTTGTGATAGATGTGTCAAGAGATATCAAGCCTCAGCGCAGACAGCCATAAAAAATACACTGCAACGCTACTATTCAGAGAAAATGCACAGAAAGGAAAAACAAGGATTTTTCTTAAGATTAAATTCTTATTTCAAATGTCAGAGGGGCTATTATGGTACCCATTTTGCCTGTTAGCACTAAATTTGTTAGCTACATTTCTAAATTAGGCAAATTTTTGTTAATCTTACTCCAATTATGCAGCTCATGGGCCAAAATGTGTACCAGGGGCAAGTTAATGAAATGACCTGCTAATAGCCAATCCTTGACTTTGATATTGTTTTAAAATGTGCAATGACCAACAATTACAGCTACATGTACTCAGATTTATATCCAGTCATAAGTGCTGGTCGGAGCCTTCCCATTTTCCAGAACAATGTAGTCAAAGTGAATAAAAACATCTGTTAATGTTTCAACTTGTCCCAACAATGTCAAATTCTTTCAATTTAAGGCATCCTTATTGGAGAAAAAAAAAAAAAAAAACCTTAGCTACCGCACAGCTTTCAATGGTAGTATAATTTAATGTAAAAGTGCACTTAAACTATGTAAAAATAAAAGTCTGCACTGCAAGCAAAGTGACATGACAAAACTAGATCACTCCGGTGACAGTGACGAGAAGTCTTTCTTGCACTGCTTTATTTATTATAATAAGAGAGGTCGTTTCATTCTCTTGCAGCGTCATTGATGAACTCGAGGCAGACTGGATTTGCCTGTAGGCCAGACTTTGAGCACCTCTGCACTACCTGATTTAGTTTCTTAGTCATATAAGATGGCTTTTCCCCACTGTCGTAATAACAATTCACACACATCACAAAGAAACTCCAAACTGTACTGCGTTGGTGGTAAGAGGGCTTCGCTGTGCAAAGGATCTGTGAGGTCTTCTGTTGGTAAAATTTGACAGCAGGAAACAGGAGTTTTGTTGTCAGCTCTTGCAGTGCTTCCTGAGCGAAACCTGATGACCAGCTGAGATTACTACCCAACAGACACCGGGAACATTTGAAGCCTCTCTGTACAGCACTGAAGCACACAGAGCAACCCTGAAACAGACCTCATGCACGTCAGGTGCTCGATCATAGCCCAACATTTCATACTTACTCGCAACACAGCAAATACTTACTGAAAGAAAAACTCTTAAGTGCCAAAACTACAGCTAATCAAAACATGTTCATTGTCTGATGTGGAATGGGGGAATGAACCAATGAGATTTCACTGTGGGTGGGGCTACAAGTGCAATGCGACAACATAGCAGCGTGGCTTCAGAAAACTTGTGAAAAATTATATGTACAATTTCTGAGACTTTTTTATTAGGGCTCAGATATTCAGCCCAACACTTTCTTTTGTGTTTCACAAAAGAGAAAAATGGGAAGGACTTGAGGGTGCCTAAATATCCCCCTATATAAAGTTAAAACAAGCACTGCTATTCAGTGTCTCATGAGTTTTCAATTCGGTAGGATGTAACCTCATAAGACCGCTTACTAGCTTATGAAACTTCTGTTGAGTGGCACATATGAAGCTAAACTGGAGACAGCTTTGAAACACTGAGAATCTCTGACAGTGCAAAACGAAGTTTGATGTATGACGATGAAAAAGAAAAAGAGATAAAAGAGAGGAAGGGTAGATTGTGGAATTTATAGGATGGTTGATTCATGTTGTTGTTTCATTAAGGTTAACCCTAAAGCTTCAAGCTGCTCAAACCCAAACATGACAACTGACCCACATATGGAAAGCCCTTCAGGACGGTTCTGGGCTACTTGTGCGAAGCTAAAAGACTGACAGCCATTTTCAAGTGCAGCCACACGTTACCATCCCATCTTCCCTGCAGCTTGCTGCCATCTCAGATCATTTCTGTTTACGATCGTCTAAACAAATGACTTTTGTCGAAGCGAAAAAAGAAGGACTTGCTCCAATGCACGGAGAAGAAAACTAGTTTTGGTATTGCTACATTCTGACAGCTCAAAAGCCTCTATCTTTTTTTCCTCCATCATAATTCATATGTATTATCCCGACGACACACACTGCAGTAAGAATCTTTGTTCTCCTCTGGCTCTTCATCATCAAGCGCCTGCGTCATCAATGACCATGAAGTTGAGACAGCGTTGCTCCCCACGCTAAGCCGCCAATAAACCCCTTGGAGCGAGGACGACACGAAAGCCGGCTAAAGCAGCAGAGCAGGCCTCACTGAAGTCGTCATTCCAGTCGCTGCGGGACCAGCATAAAACATCCCAAACTATTGATGTGTGTGTCGTCTACAGCATGAACTTAAGGAAAAAAGTGTGTATATTTCTGGCTTTGTTGCATAATTAACTCTTAAAGCACTATGACGACAGATGTGGTGAGAAAGTTGACATTTCCCGACAGTTTCAGGGGCGCCACTGGTCAAGCCAAAGTCTCATATGGCATGTGCACAAACCGTCTGCTACAGATTACACCCAAAAATGTCAAAAGCTGGCCGTAATCAGCGATTGAAAATGGAAATGGAAAGTTTTATCAGTTTGCAGGCGACCAAAGTCATGTCTAAAAGTTCCCAGGCTTCAATAGGAAAAACTTGTTGCTGGTTTTGTCAGTGTTCTGTCTATCTGTCTGTCTGTCTCTATCTCACACTGACTAAACAAATCAGCGCTCTATCCATAAGAGAAACACTTACAGATCAATTCCACTTAGATACAGATAAAGACACTCATTTTAATCATGACATTTCTGGGAAAACACTTCTGAGGTTCTCCAGTATGTGCGTGTGTTTCTGGACTTACGCTGGCCCCACTGTCCACTGTTAGGGTTCAGGTAATTCGGGTACAATCCTTGAGGTTTGTCCAGTCGATTCAGCACCTTTCTGATGTTCATTACCTGCAACGGCAAATCACATATCGCTTGTATTATCACGTCAAATTAAGCCATAGCTAAGCTCATCCAATAACACAGTAAACAAGGGACAGAACTCATGAATCTACAGACTAGGTCACTTTCACAGCTTGCACAGCCTCATTCAGAGCTTGTAATAGTGTCATTTGTCTGTGTCTATATTTCAGGTCAGGTCAGCAGATTCATTCGAAGAGAATCAGATATGAGGATTGAAGCGAAAAGAGCATCAATATAACTGTTACGAGCGGAGGTCATCCTGGGTCACTGTGGTCAGCTTTTATAACAATTCACGACCGCTCCAAATTCACATTTAGTTCAGTGTGGTGTTTAATACACTGCAGAGGCGTGATGCCTGAACTGCTGCTCACCTTCTCGGCAAAAACTGGTCTCCCTGAAAGAGCACTGAGATGCATGAACTCCAAATGCAGCGTCCCGTATTCGGCAAGAATACTGCTTCCTCCTGACGCCCATGGCCAGTTTCTGCCGATCCCACTGCATGAGGAAGAGGAATTACATGAGGAGAGATCAAATTTCAGTAACTCCGCAATCATGAGCTCTGTGTTTATACTTTACATTTTGTGTTGTGCAGAAAACCTTCAACCAGTCAAAATTGCAACTTGTGTAATTTTATGTATTTCAGATTGAAACCGAATATTCAGAGAGAAATAAGGCAAGACCTGATTTTAATCATCAGACTTGATTGGATTCAGGGCTTTGATATTATTGGTGAGAATTTCAGTTGATTCTATACACTGTAGTTCAAAGGTTTAAGGTATAATAATAATAATAATAAAATAAATTACTACTTTTCAGCAAGAATGCAATAAATTGAAGTAAAGAAATTGTTAAAAAATATTTATTTCAATGAACTGAAGTTCTTTTAAATTTTATATTGTATATTTAAAGAATCCTGAAAAAAAAAAAGTTTCTATCAGGGTTTCTATAAAACTATGTAGAATAACAGTTTTCAAAACTGATAATATTCAAAAACAAACCAAAAAAAAAAAAAAAAATCTTGAGCGCCAAATCAGCATTTTAGATCGATTTCTGAAGGATCATGTGACACTGAAGACTGGAGTAATGATGCTGAAAATTCAGCTTCGCATCACAGGAATAAACTAGAATTTACAATATATTCAAACAGAAAACATAATATTTAGTAATAAAAATTTTCATATTTATTTTAATATATACAGTACAGTATTTGCTTGTGAATGAAATATATATATAAACATGAATAAATAACACACACGCACACACACAAATTTCAGTACTTAACACATCTTACATGGCTGCCAAGTTGATTTCATGGCCTTGTTTTACAGAGCGGCCGTGTTTTCCTTCAGTGTTTAGAGCCGCCTTTATTAACTTTCACTGGCACGCTTCCAACTAAAAGCTGACAACTTAACTCCGGCCTGAAAATGGAAGCCACGTCTCCTGACCCGCTGCTCCAACCCCGACATCAGATGCGCTCTGTGTGGGCCTCTGTGTCTACACCAATTATGAAGATAAATCACTGCTGAGTAATGACACGTAATCACAGCTTTAACGAACGAAAGAATGACATTCTCCACTTTATTTTTAAAGCCTAATTCTACAAAACAGACCGTGCAAGATATTTGTGTCATTAAGACAGCAAATTACCCACAGTAGCTCTGGCCTGGAGGAACGGAGTACTCAAACGGTTTAATTTGGAGGCATTTTATGTGAATGTTTTTCTATGTGTGATGCAACTGGATGGCAAAGAAGTCCACGCGTGTCACTTTGACTGCAAGAGGATATTTTCTAGCCTGTGGTAGTGAATTCTTAATAACACAAAATGAGGTAAAGGCCTCATATTTCAGGCCACAGCAGGAAACGCGTGTAAACACCTTTGGAATGTTGCTACCAATGTCATCATTTTTTACACGGCGCTGATCTGCCTCTGGCACTACAGAGTTCTGTGCATTACACACGCTGCAGGGCTCTCCTGCGTGAGGAAACTGATGTGTGCGAATGTGAAAATGCATTCAGTGACATCTGACGAAAACTTGCTAACATAAACAACTTACATTCAAATGACACTGTGGCTGGCTGCTTTTCACAATCAACAAAACTTCCCAAATCCAATGGTTTAAGGAGTATTTTGAGTGTCTTCACTTTAATTGGACCATGTAGACTTCAATAACAATGCGACTGTTTATGTGAACCAAACTTCACAGGAACTTTCAATCATGTATCTTGTAAAAAAAAAAAAAAAAAAAAAAAAAAAAGTTTGACATGTATAACACTCAACAGGTCAATAGTTAAAACACATTCAAATAAAAGTTTGATTACATTGAAATCTTGAATAGCTGTTAATGTTTTGTGTTTTGTTACACTGGGGGGAAATGGTTTAGAAACATTTAATCAGAAATGGCTAATAAATTAAAGTAAAATACAATTTAAATAATTAAATGACGCCTTGAAGTAGAAAGACTGAAATGTAATTTTCTTGTAAAATGTACTCCAGACTTTGGGCTATTTATGTATGAATTAGTTAATGTTACAGTTTAAAGCAGGTTAATATAAACTTCTCAATATAAATGTTCTTTATCAAATGTTCCTCACTCAAATCTGACTGAACCCCTAGGGGCACGAGTGCTCCTAAGCAAATGTTAGTGTAGAGCACGGAGCTGAGCCAAACCAATTTGTTTTTCATTACACAGATGATTAGAGCATGTAACACAAAAACGAAGGGAAAAGAGATGCCAGGCACACAACAAAAAGATGATAAAGGCTCTTTCCTGAGATTCCACACTTACCTAATTATCTGCCACCTAATGATATTTCATACGTATGCTGATAGAAAATTCCTTTACATAATATAAAACGGCCAAGAATATATTTTACACGAACGAAAAGTTTCCATTCTACAGTGGAATTACATAAGAACAGTGACATATTACTGAATATGGTGGCATTTCATGGAGTTTTAATTTAAATTCATGTGAATACTTAAGGCTTAAGTCTATTTTCATTTTTGTCTATTATGCAATACGTCCATTTTTTTTTTGCAGAATTAAGTCATGCTTTATTAAGCATTGGTCCGAGTGCTGTACTCTACACGCTCAGATACAGCAGATATTTCTGGACTTTTGACAAACTGTTTTTACTTGCTTTGGATAAAAGCATCTGCTAAACCCAAATGTATGTCAATTTTGCATTAAATAGGCAAGCAGTGTCTTCTTTAAAGCAAGCGAATGTCAATCCGTTTCATTTGTTTAAATATGCAAACTTTTAAGAGGCAGACAGAAAAGCTAGTTCTTTCTCAGCTGTCTTTCTATGTAGACCCATGTCCCTTACATTTGGACACTTAATGAGCAGTAAGGGATACATAACAAATGATCTGCCAGAGCTCTGAGAAAATACCATTAGCCTGAATAATTAAATAGCGCTGGAGTGAAATACGAACTCCACCAAATTAACCAAAGCTCATGTATCCTCCGGCTGCTACAGAACCTGGCCTTTATGTTTGACATCAGACCAGAGTCTCACAATGACATTCTCTCCATCTCTCTCGTCTCCAACCTAACATTTCATTCATGTAGGCCAGAGGCCACAGAGGCATGCTATACATTACAGAGATCTATAAAGCAGTCGGACCCCACATAACAGTGATATTGATCCAATAGGATGAAATTGTATGCGTTTGTGTTTAACTTTCATTAACGTCTGCAGACAATAAAAGCAGCACAGTCATACTGGTAACGGTTATGACTGCTCCACTAATGATCAACAGCAATATGCTTCTGAAATTAGGCTCATCACATCATGCACATATTCCTAACAGCCCAAGTCTTCTGAATTGATTATCCTGCTGGAGTTTAAGAGCCTGGGGGCACAGTGGCGACCCGGCCATTTGTCATAATAAAACAGAGATTAGCAAAAGAACGTTTATACTATTCTTTACTCCATGACATCTGCTTAATGTAAAGCTCAATTAAACTGTAGAACAATTTTCCGTCATTTTGTTCGACTTTATTTCGTCTGGGGCGAGAGGGGAGTCCTAAAAATGGATCAAACGGAGCTGTGGCTCTCAGAGGAGGGCGAGGGAAGAGTAATGTCTCATTATTGTCTGACCTCTCGCCGCCTGTTTTTTTTTTTTTTTTTTGGCACGGCCAGAAGAAACGTCCTCATCAATCCCTATCAAAAGCATCCATCATGCCTAAATAAGCCTGTTATGTAACCCTTACGTATGCCCGTAATAGATGAATAACTGAAATAATCGTGAACAATTGTAAGATACCATTTAGAGGACATCAATTATCTAGAGAGGAAAATGATGGCAGAAAAGCACGCAGCATGTGGCCTATTCAAAGCACGGTTATGAAGCTTTCATTTCCAACCAACAATGAACATCTCAGCAAAGTGCAGCCGTCATGCAGTTACTGTCTTGCCTTTTTATGAAACGAATACATTATGTGAAAGGCACATTTACCTCAATAGAAGATTAGTGTTGACTGACACTCCATCACTTTCTTTAGTGTTTCTTATTCAAGCATGCATACTTGTGCTATTGGTTTGACTCACTGTGCCATGTATATATACAGACACGTGACATCATAGGGGAACTAGATTTGTTTTGTTTTTTTCTTTTGTTGCTATGTGGTTGCTAGGGTGTTCTGGGTGATTGATTACCAGTTTAAATCAGAAGAACCCGTCTGCATGTGTCTTTCAATGTAGGTCTACTGAATTTAAGGAGTTTCATCATCAATGGGTGAAAATTGCACATTTAAAAGAGTACCACCCCATTAAGAACCAGTAATAGACTCTCTTCTTTAAGCTCTCCACAACATCTCTCAAACAAATCTGTGGATTTAAAAAAAATTGCTCTCAACAGGTGAAGTCAGACAGTGATTGCCTTGAAGTTGATCAAGGAGGTGAATTAGTATATAAGTGCCTCATTGATTAAACGAGATAAATTAAGAGATGAAACTTTATTGTGCGGATTAAAAATAAACATGATAAACAATTATATTAAACTCACTATTGGCCTCAATCAACAAAGCTAGACTAGCTTATTACAAATTGTCTTTGTAAAGAAAACACAATAATACTAATAATAATTAAAGATAACATTATGAAAAGGGAATTAAATTTATTAAGACAATTGATAAAAAAAAAGAAAAAAAAGATTATACAAAATTAGTGGTAAAAAAATAAGTAATAGTTAAAAATATTTTTTTTTAACCTTTTTTCCCATTATTACATACTTGTATGTAATATTATTATATTTTACATATACTGTATGTAAAATATAATAATAATAAAAAATAGTTTTTTTTTTCCATAGTAAATGTAGTCTAATATGCTTTTTAGCAGCAAATTAGGAGGGGTTTGGAAAAACATGAGGTTCAACACACGCATGCACACATGGAGTAGACAGAATACATATTTGAATAATAAAAAAAAGGATGTGTGTATGTTTCCATTAATACTTAGAAGTATGAGCAACAGTAACTGTGATTGTTTTGTTTGCAAGTGAAACTAATTAAAGGATGGCTCTGCCTTGTTGCTATGGTGAACAACTTTCATGTAAATTTTTTACCCATTTTGTACAATTCAACCTCTTTGACATGAGTACAGTATTAAGTTTTTGGTTAAGTTCCAAAAAAAATGGGTATATCTAGATTTAGATGCTTAGAAGTAAAAAGCATGGCCTTAACATGCTTGTAGTGAAAGACTTTGCTCTACTCTTGACCATGCAGCAAGCAGGACTCTTCAGTTTACTTGAAGCGAAGGAGGATAAACCGTTAAAGTGATGTCAGACAGGTAGCACGGTAAATTTGATTTGGGAATCCTTTATCTGCCTTTCAAGTTTTCATAAAAAGCACCAGGATGGAGTGCAGAAGGGAGATAAGCTGCAGAAAAATGACCATGAAACACATTTCACTAAGCAGAGGACGTTAAAAAACTCTTCAGGAAAAGGGGTCAACAGTCACACGAGCACATGACTAGATGGGCTCACAACAGACCGGGTAAAAAGGAAGGAAAGGGTAAGATGGAGGGGAAAAAGTAAAAATAGAGAAATGCTTCAGGCTGCTTGACTTTAACCAAGGGGAACATGGGGGGGGGGGGGGGGGTGCAACGAAGGACTTATGTTTATGCATGAAGGGAACTTTTCCCTATTGAATAGTTAACGAGGAACAAATGTGGAATTTGCAGGAATTCAGGACTGCAGGAAGAAGCGTAAGAGGGCAGGTACAGGATGATGGCTTGAGCGTTTGACACTTCAGGAGTTTAAAGAGCTCCATGTCCTTGGCAGGCAGTCGCAGGGATGATCTAAAGCAGGGCTGCCCAACCCCGCTCCTGGCGATCGACTGTCCTGCAAAGTTTAGCTCCAATCCTAATCAAACACACCTGAAGCAACTAATTAAGGTATTGAGGCTCACTTAAAAATTAAAGTCAGGTGTGTTTGATTAGGGTTGGAGCCAAACTTTGCAGGACAGTCGATCGCCAGGAGCAGGGTTGGGCAGCCCTGATCTAAAGCCAGGGTAGGCAAGTTCGGTCCTAGAGAGCCGCAGTCCTGCACAGTTCAGCTCCAACCTTCACCTGCCTGTACCGTAGTAATCCTGAGTGGATTGATAAGCTTGTTCAGGTGTGTGTGATTAAGGTTGAAGCTGAACTCTGCAGGTCTGCGGCTCTCTAGGACCGGACTTGCCTACCCCTGATCTAATGCAACATATACCATCAAAAGGTCCAATTTTTGGTGGTATATATAAATAAAAAACTTTCTTTCAAAGAAAACAAAATGTTCTTGATTTTTTTTCTTAAGTTAGAAAATAATAAGAAAACCGTTTACAGAGAAATTGTCGTCATTAAAATGTTTTATAAATGCAGCTCCTAGAAATTTCAGTCTTTTCAAATACATTCAGCCAGACTATCAACTGAAGAGAGCCGTTAAAAGTGGTACTTACACAAGAAAATATTTAATATCTCTATGAAAAGAACTGGCCATTAATCTACCATTTCTTTCTCTTCTTCCTCTTCCAACCAGACAATGTTTTAAATTCCACTTTCAAATACCTTAGAATGAACTGCCTCACAGTTTTGTCTTTTACAAGTGAGTTGAAAGGATTTAAAGAGAAAAACAGCAGTAATCAAGGTTTAAACCACTGAAACAATTGCAACACTCCTTTAAAGCAGAAAATGGAACAAAAGGAAACAGCTGCATCAAGAATCAATGAGCAAATAATGACACATTTACTGCTGGTTTAATTTCAAACACGCCGGGAGTCGCGTCGTCTTACAGTTAATTGAACAAATGCTTTGTGCGTTTCGAAGCAGCAGTAAATGTTCACATTTGGATTTTACACCACAATTAGAGACTACACATCATGATTGTCCACACTGTGTGAGGGTTTTGCCCATGCAGAGAGACTGCGTTCACGCAAACTTGTGCAAAGAGAAGCAGAAGTTGACGATGTGAAGGGAAAGTCAAGCACAAGGCCTTCAGTCTTGCTCCAGCCAAATCTGGGTCAACTTTGTCTGTAAAATTAGGCCTCTTCTGTCTTTTCTCGCCCCAACACTGGGGACTCACAGTAGACAGATAAAAATAAATGAATAATAAAGCCCACATACCACATAGAAATTCAAATGTTCTGCTGGCTTGAGGCTGATTGCTACTGCAAGTGGGTCAATACTCACACTGGCGACTGCATAAATGTGAAATCTGTCCAAACATACTGTGTTTTAATTTAGATTTACGTGCTGTTTATTACCTTTTCCTAATAAGTGGGTTACATAACTGCTGCATCATTTGACTGTCTTCGATGAGATCTCTAGACTTGCTCAATTAAACGGATTCAGAAGAGAATACGAATTCATAGCTTAGAAACTGTTTGATGAGGGCATGAATCACAGTCATCATCACTGAATATGATTATGATCTTTTCTCTGGAACTTTCAACTGACAGGAACACAGGGCTAAATAAAGGATGATGGGACCACCGAGGACACCTCAGAACAAACAACAGCTCATCACTGTGTTTAAAAGCTCTAACTAACTAACTAACTAACATACATATATACAGATATATAGATATATATATATATATAGATATATACAGATATATATATATATATATATATATATATATATATATAGATATATATATATATATATATAGATATATAGATATATAGATATATAGATATATAGATATATATATATATATATATACACACACACACACACACATTATTTATATATATATATATATATATATATATATATATATATATTCCTTAAATGTATTATATGTAAATAAAATAAATCTGTATCAATATTTTTTTTTATTTGTATTATATGTATATACAATATAATACAATAACTAATATGCGTTATACTGCTATCTCTATATAAATGTAATTTGTTATATTTACTATATGTAATAATACATTTATAAACTTCATTTATTATGTGTACTTCAGAAATGAATGAGGCTATGAATGTGAATTCATCAGATCCTACATTAAATCACAAGTTTCAATACTGACTTCAATCTGACTTTAGCTTGTAATATTGTCCTTCTTTGAAATGCCTTCAGCTGTGCACATTTCATGAAGATGCATTAGGATACATCTGCCCACTAGATGAACACACTTACAGAGCCACGATCAGCCTGAAAAGGGTCTGCGACACGAATTACAGGCATATGGTGGCGGCACCACAGGTGCCTCGAGCCAAAGCGAACAATAGTGTGGAAGCAAACAGCATTAGCAATGTGGACGGAATTAATGATGTATGTGACACACATGAAGGGAGGAAAACGCCTTCGCTAGAGGTGATAGGAGCACTTGTGCTAAGTGCAGATATGGTGGAAAGCTATATTTACTGACAGGAAGTGAAGACCATTTGTCCTGTAGGTGTGTTATTAGGCGCTCCTTGTTATAAAATGCTTGGCCGCTCCATTTAGAGCATTTGTCAGAGCACTTCACTCCAGTTTAAACAAGGAAACACACTGCGGACACACAAGCTAATATGAAAAGCTTTGTTAAACACTGAAGTATGTTTCTGCTCTCTGCCATGTGCCACCCACTCGTTCTGCATTGTCTTCGCCAGCGGTGCCTGACTGCAAAAAGACAAGAGTTGTGTAGTCTGTCAGTCGAGGGATAACTCTGTCTTTCTCCAGATCTCTGCACTGATTTCCTGCTTGCCTACGGTTGAAGAGCTCTGGGTGGCCAGACATCCATCACAAACCAGGACATCTGGGATCTCGGACATTGTTGTGAAGTGTATGAATCAGGAGTGGGCCGTATGACCATATAATCTATTTTATGTCATTTTATATAACGGTTACGGTCTATTACCCTAATATATGTATATTTTTCTGTAAAGTAACAGCTTTGGATAATACAGTGAATCAAATACACCACAAATGAAATCTATTAGATCTTATTTGATTATTTTCTCTTTTTGCATAAAAAGCGCTGGTTGCAATCCAAAAGATAAGATTTATAATGAAAGATAAGTCTGACATTAGTGCAAACCCTATAAAGCCAACTGTGATATATAACATATTAATTAAAGCCTCTAAATTATCAGCATGATCAAAACTTGCGGTAACACTTTAGAATAAGGTTCCATTAGTTAATGTTAGTTAACTACTTTCGTTAACATGAACTAAGCAAGAACAATCCTTCTACAGCATTTATACGTCTTAGTTCATGTTAACTTCAACATTTACTAATGCATTATTTAAATCAAAAGTTGTGCTTGTTAACATTAGTTAATGCACTGTGAATTACCATGAACTAACAATGAATAACTGTATTTTCATTAACTAACATTAACGAAGATGAATAAATACAGTAATAAATTTATTATTCATTGTTTGTTCATGTTGATTAATACATTAACTAACATTAACTAATGGAACCTTATTCTAAAGTGTTACCAAACTTGCTAATAAACCTGTTGAGCTCAGAATATTTCATGTCTTTTCTATTGTCTGATTGGCAGATTATACATTTGTAGCAAGTAAAATCCTATCATAATTGTATTATACTTAGTTCATGGTACACACGTCAATTTGCTGTAAAATATTTTCAGATTTTTATAAAGTAGATGTGAGGAATACATTTTATATTATTAGTATTATTTCAAGATGAACATTTACTGGAATTAAAGTTAAGTTACTTGATTAGCGGTTTTTTTTTTGTTTGTTTTTTGAAAATCATGTTAAAATGTATAGAAAATGACACAGGCGGCTTATAAAGAACATTTATTTTTTGTTTCTAAATCATCATTGCACTCCATTGCATTAAAGATTTTGAAACTTCAGAGCTGCAATCATAAAACGTAGCATTGAGAGTAGGGATTGGTATCATTAAGGTTTTAACGGTATTACAATTACCGATACTGCTTAACGGTCCGGTACTTTAACGGTATTCTTATCGGTACTTTGTGTTGTGTGGTTTTTTTTTTAAGAACAAGTTGAGACCAGAATTAACATTTCTTTTTATGTAAAATTAATAAAACAATTATTTGTAGGGCAAGAAACAGCCATGTTTGAACAAATAGCTATTATACAAAAAAAACAAATGAATGTAAAACATATGAAATAAACTATATTTTTATAAACAGAACTTCTACATAAGGTTAGCAAACTAGGGAGATTTTACATTTATTTTAAATGACGTGAACAACATTGATTCAACATGATTTTAGCATACATAACGTAACTGACGAAGCTTGGGCAACAACCAGATGACGATCTAGCTAGGCAGTCTGTCTATATATATATATATATATATATATATATATATATATATATATATATATATATATATATAAAATAATAATAAAATATGATAATATAAATAATATAATAAAATAATGTAAATAATTACCTACATCTACATCTATAAATAATCACCTACATCTTGGATGTCCTGAAGGGGAGTAATAATTTTTGCGTGAACTATTCCTTTAACTGATATTTCTGAGACCAAGCTAGCTGAAAAAAACAAGGGATGACAGCATAAAACAGCAACGCAAGCAGCACTTTAACAGTCAGACAACGTCTTTTGCAACGAAATAATCCCACCACATTGTTTGTTCTTTATCATATCTGTGACAGAGAGCCGTTGCTGGGTTTGAGGCTTAAGATACAGCACTTGCGAGTTAATAAGACCGGCAGTGGAGAGATCTGACCTGCTTGGCTGAAGAAAGCCTCGGGAGTTTGTGTGGAAATGTGTTTGTTTGTGCGTCACTGACCTCTTTAGGTTGAGAAGAGCCCAAGGGACGCCGGTAGGGGTCTTAAAAGCCGGCAACAGCTTCTCTCCTAGTTCAACAGCTTTTCTCCTGAACACCTGAAATAAAAGAAAGACAGAAGTTAGTCTAACCTCATCCGCACACAGAGGCAGTAGAGTCGTGTAACCTCTGGCTGCCCCTGCCTTCCCATAAACTCACCGGATTTATTTTATCAGTCATATTTGCATGATACACCGAGTCGGCTGACAGAAAGAGAGGCATTGATATTCTGCTGAGGGCAGGATCCGGGAGACGGCTGATGAGAGCGGATAAGAAGAGGGCACGCGGACCGCTGTAAACCTTCTGCCTGCCTGCCTGTCATCTTCATTCCGCTCCTCTGACAATTCAAACCATCAAGGAGCTGCTACCAATCCCTCAACCAGCAAATATGCTGCATATCGCTACGAGCGGAAGCAGTTTTATTCAGAAACATGATTTTTAATTAAGTGATACTTAAACACTTGTGTTTGTTTAAATTAAAAATAAATATTTCATTAACACCACAATTCCAAATGCATTATACTGACTGAACGTAACAGTAAAGACATTTATAATGTTACAAAAAAATTCTGTTTCAAATAAACACTGTTCTTTTAATCTGTCGATTCATCAAAAAATCAAAAAAAAAAAAAAAGAAAAAAAGGTTCCACAAAAATATTAAGCAGCACAGCTTTTTCCCACATTGATAATAATAAGAAATATTTTTTTAAGCAGCAAATCAGCATATTAGAATGATTTCTGAGGGATCATATGACTGGACTGGAGTAATGATGCTGAAAATTCAAAATATTTATATAATCTTTTATACTGTATTTTTTTAAAATCAAATAAGCCTTTTCAAGCATAAGCGACTTCTTTCAAGAACATACATACATACATACATACATACATACATACATACACACACACACAAACACACACACACACACACAGACCCAAAACACTTTTTAAATTTATTAAATAATATAAATCAATATTAAATAATATTTAAATAAAGTGCTTAATGAAAATAATACATTTTTCTGATTTTTACTTGCTATGGCGAAAGTTTTGGCCTGCTTAAATTATCATGACTAAAAATATATACATTTTAAGTTTAGCTTATAAAAAATTTCTTGTTCCGATATGTATGAGTCTCACAAATAATTTACATTTCAATAAAACCTTTGACAAAATGTTACCTCGGCAACATATTTAAATTAGCAAAAATCGGTCATAATAAAACTAAAGTTTGTCATCAAAACACAAGTTTATGACAAATAAACAGAAGATACTGTCACAACACAGCACTGATCCATATATTTAGAATCCACTTGTAAATATCAGCCCAGGATTCCTGCCTCAAAAAGTAAGTTTTGCTCCTTTCTGTCTTTAATATTTAAATTAACAGTTTTCTACGATATTTTTCTCAATTACAGGCAAGTAAACGCTGAAGATATATGATATTTGTTGTTCAAGGTTTAGCTCTTCATCTTCAAAGGGTTATTTTGGCGAAAGAGTTGCAGAAATCTGCGTGCAGATCTTTGCCGTAGAGCCGAATTTACTCATCCCTCTTGTAATTCATCCTGTGTGTCAGAGTGCACACAAAGCAAAGGTCCCCTGAGCAGAGCCAGATCACTGCGTGAGAGCCTTTCTAAACACCAGAGAGGCCGGCGACACAGACAGAAACCAAACTGCAATCCAATGACTTCTCCTGTAGTGTGCAGCAGTAAAACAATACGAATCATACAAATGGGATTTAATGGTAGGAAATCAGAGACATGATGGATCATCCCAATTGTAACAGTGAAGAGTTGGTTTCATCTAAACACACTACTGATCATAATTCTCGCCTTGCAGCTCTAAACAAGGACATCTTTTCCTTCAAGTCCATCATTCTGTATGCATGTCAAGGATGAGGTCAACAACAAGAAGCATGCGTCGCTCCATAGCGTTTTCCCCAGCGCCTGCAGCCTTGATGAAGTCTGTGTGCTCGCCCTTGCTACTTCAAACACAAGGTGAGCTGCTATCTCGTCCAAGTGAATTCACTGAGCAGGCTGTTCTGGATGGATGCCACATTCAATTCTGCATTCAGGCAGGTTTAAAAATAATAATAACAACACATTTGAGACTGTGGACTATCATTCCAGATTATGATGCCATCAGCATGAGCTCAATCTGAGATTATGGGAGAGCCAGTCACTCAAAGCATGCCATCACTTTGATTAATGTCTCTGATAAAACCCCTACAACCTCAGAGTAAACAAAACAAGAGAGAGCAACTCTGCTGGACACCTTAAAATAAAGTGATGACAATTCTCAATATATATCAAAAACAGTCATCCCATAATATAAATGAGAACTGATGTCCACAGCATGCAAAAGTAATTTGTGGATGACATTTATAAGTGGAGTCTGATTATGTAAATTGGACAAACTACAAAATTAAGCATAATTAAGTTGTTGCTTGGCTGATGTGTTTGGGGCGGGACGTTTATTTTGATGTTTATTGTATATTGATGTGTTTATTCCTTTTTATAATATTTTTATTAAATACGTATTTGTGAAAAAAATATTAGTATAGTATAGTGTTAGTATGTGTATATTAAACATTTATTTTTTTAATCCATTGTCAAATTATTTCAAATTTCTTAAATATGAATTAAAATAAAAATAATATTGTCTTTATATTGGCTCCCTTCTTTCTAAGATATTGCCATTTGCTATATATATATATATATATATATATATATATAAAAATCGGTCGACCCCTACTAATAATTATTAATAAAATAATAAAAGAATTTCACAGTATTATTATGTGTATATAAGTGCAATTATTTATTATCATATTAAGTAATAGATGTTTTAATAATAAGAACAACAAATCATTATCATCATCAATACATTATTAAATATTAACCATTTTTATTAATACTGCTAACAAGAAAAGTTGTATTTTTTATTACTGATACAAATAACATTGTTATTATTGAATATTCATATTATCATAATGTATCATTAAATATTGTTATAATGATACTAATAGAACAACCCCCCAAAAATATTTACATGCTGTGCTATATCATAATTTAACAATATGTATAATAATAACAACAACAACAACAACAACAACAACAACAATCATCAGCTTCATCATCAATAAACTATTAAATATTAACAGCTGCTGTTATTTATACCACTACTAATAGCATTATTACTGTTATTATTCCTATTAAAATTATCAATCATTTATCATTAAATACCAATTGATACTAATAATTAATAATTATTATTATTATTAATTTATTTTTTTTGCGATCAAATGTTTATTAAAAGTAAAAAACAACTAAATATAACAAGGCATTTCAAAATCCCAACAAAATGGTCAAAAGAAAATGTGTAAACACACAAACACAGATAGATACAAATAAACGCACACACACAACACACACACACACACACACACACACACACGCACGCTCACACAATATTATTGTTACTATTATTAATAAAATACAAATATTTATAATATTTAGTGTGAAATTTAATGTTGGAAATAAAATTAAAAGAAGGTCAGGCAGACTTTTAGGTTAAAACTTGAAGGTTGCTCAAAAATGTCCTGTCCTATGCCACTTCAAGGTGGAAGTGCAAGTATGTGTGAGCATGAAGCGACTGTTGGTCGTAAGATAAATTGCTTTGTCAGTGGATGGTGACTTCACAAGCTTTTACTTAAATTACTGTTAGGATCTACAGGGAATGGAGCATACAGCTGCAGAGAGCCACCTGATCCTTTCAAAGCCCTACAAAACCTGTTACGCTCACCTATAGATAAGTCTGATCCAGGTATGAAGACAAACGGAAAGAAAGTTCAAGAAAAAGCTATGAAAGCAAAGCCCTAAAGCGCGAGACAGCTTTGACAAAGGTTGACATTTCCACCTCCGTGAGGACCAAAGCTCATGCAGAGGGCACACAAAGTGTAGAATGGAGACATGAAAATACAGCTAAACTACAGCAAAGGTGCTGCATGCAAATTTGAGTGAATTTGATCTTTAAATCATGTTACAAGAAAGAAGGTTTACTGAAGAATGCAAATGACGTCAATCATAACAGTCGCTCTGCACAAAGTGGACAGCAGTGTTACCTTTCTTAATACAAAACTAAAATGATGCTTCAATATTTCATTAAACTAAGTGAATGTTTCACAGATACTTCTGGAAACCAGATTTAGGTCTAAAAGATGAATTGCTGTGAAAGAGAATCTATTATCAGATCAATCCAAGGTAAACCAGGCAGACAAAACAAGGTCTACATTACCAAATGAAATCCCAGAAGCTGTAACCCAGATCAACTCATTTTGCTTTTAATGCATTATTAAACATGCCATGAATTGGTATTAACCATCCAAACAGATAATAGTAGTGTTTGCTAAAGCAGTGGTGTTTTACTATTGCTCATAATAAGTTTTATTAATATGAACTAAAATGTTCAGCTTTGGCCTTTTAGTGATACATTTTTTATTCCTGAATGGTGGCATGATGGCAGTAAGAGAATATAATCTTAGAAAATCTCATTTTAATTTCTGTATTTTTCCTTAAATGTTACATTAAAACATAAATATACATTAAATTAATACATTTTATATAATGCATAATTTACACACACACACACACAAAATATATTGCCAATGGTTTTTTAAAAACTCATCTCAGTCAACCAGAAGTCAATTCTAAAGCATTTCTAAGTTTTCTAAATTTGAAATGCCTTGTCAATTTGAACCAAATTGGAAACATGGCAGTTACAACAAAACCATGTAGGGAACCATTTAATCAAACGGTGTACTCTGAGAGAGGCCTTTATGAGCATCTCTCTTCACACAAGATCTTTTGTATCTTTAGGGAAAACACTGTTCAAGTTATGTATTCAAGATACAGTATGTACAGAGAAAGGAGGACTGTTTTTGATATTTCCCCAAGGTTGGATTGGGAAACCCGAGCGATCTCTCATATGAACGCAGTCAGTAAATTACACCCGGAGCTCCAGTCAATGGCTGCTCTGCACACGCTTCCCTTTGGCTGCAATACAAGACAAGCTGTAAAAACAGAGCAGCCAGCTCACATCTGGCTTGTGTAGTCATACAATCCAGATGGATAATAGAGATCTCTAACTGCGGTTTCTTGAACATCAACATGAACACGATGCAGTGTGTAGTTTTAGCCTTTATAATTATAAAATTCACACTGTAAACATGGCAAACAAAATGCACAAGTTGTAATACAACATTGTAGCATGCTTTATAAGAAAATGCTATTTTGCTCTACTTCAAAATTTCATGTTTGAGACTGTGGACTATCATTCCAGATTATGATGCCATCAGCATGAGCTCAATCTGAGATTATGGGAGAGCCAGTCACTCAAAGCATGCCATCACTTTGATTAATGTCTCTGATAAAACCCCTACAACCTCAGAGTAAACAAAACAAGAGAGAGCAACTCTGCTGGACATCTTAAAATAAAGTGATGACAATTCTCAATATATATCAAAAACAGTCATCCCATAATGTAAATGAGAACTGATGTCCACAGCATGCAAAAGTAATTTGTGGATGACATTTATAAGTGGAGTCTGATTATGTAAATTGGACAAACTACAAAATTAAGCATAATTAAGTTGTTGCTTGGCTGATGTGTTTGGGGCGGGACGTTTATTTTGATGTTTATTGTATATTGATGTGTTTATTCCTTTTATAATATTTTTATTAAATACGTATTTGTGAAAAAAATATTAGTATAGTATAGTGTTAGTATGTGTATATTAAACATTTATTTTTTTAATCCATTGTCAAATTATTTCAAATTTCTTAAATATGAATTAAAATAAAAATAATATTGTCTTTATATTGGCTCCCTTCTTTCTAAGATATTGCCATTTGCTATATATATATATATATATATATATATATATAAAAATCGGTCGACCCCTACTAATAATTATTAATAAAATAATAAAAGAATTTCACAGTATTATTATGTGTATATAAGTGCAATTATTTATTATCATATTAAGTAATAGATGTTTTAATAATAAGAACAACAAATCATTATCATCATCAATACATTATTAAATATTAACCATTTTTATTAATACTGCTAACAAGAAAAGTTGTATTTTTTATTACTGATACAAATAACATTGTTATTATTGAATATTCATATTATCATAATGTATCATTAAATATTGTTATAATGATACTAATAGAACAACCCCCCAAAAATATTTACATGCTGTGCTATATCATAATTTAACAATATGTATAATAATAACAACAACAACAACAACAACAACAACAACAATCATCAGCTTCATCATCAATAAACTATTAAATATTAACAGCTGCTGTTATTTATACCACTACTAATAGCATTATTACTGTTATTATTCCTATTAAAATTATCAATCATTTATCATTAAATACCAATTGATACTAATAATTAATAATTATTATTATTATTAATTTATTTTTTTTGCGATCAAATGTTTATTAAAAGTAAAAAACAACTAAATATAACAAGGCATTTCAAAATCCCAACAAAATGGTCAAAAGAAAATGTGTAAACACACAAACACAGATAGATACAAATAAACGCACACACACAACACACACACACACACACACACACACACACGCACGCTCACACAATATTATTGTTACTATTATTAATAAAATACAAATATTTATAATATTTAGTGTGAAATTTAATGTTGGAAATAAAATTAAAAGAAGGTCAGGCAGACTTTTAGGTTAAAACTTGAAGGTTGCTCAAAAATGTCCTGTCCTATGCCACTTCAAGGTGGAAGTGCAAGTATGTGTGAGCATGAAGCGACTGTTGGTCGTAAGATAAATTGCTTTGTCAGTGGATGGTGACTTCACAAGCTTTTACTTAAATTACTGTTAGGATCTACAGGGAATGGAGCATACAGCTGCAGAGAGCCACCTGATCCTTTCAAAGCCCTACAAAACCTGTTACGCTCACCTATAGATAAGTCTGATCCAGGTATGAAGACAAACGGAAAGAAAGTTCAAGAAAAAGCTATGAAAGCAAAGCCCTAAAGCGCGAGACAGCTTTGACAAAGGTTGACATTTCCACCTCCGTGAGGACCAAAGCTCATGCAGAGGGCACACAAAGTGTAGAATGGAGACATGAAAATACAGCTAAACTACAGCAAAGGTGCTGCATGCAAATTTGAGTGAATTTGATCTTTAAATCATGTTACAAGAAAGAAGGTTTACTGAAGAATGCAAATGACGTCAATCATAACAGTCGCTCTGCACAAAGTGGACAGCAGTGTTACCTTTCTTAATACAAAACTAAAATGATGCTTCAATATTTCATTAAACTAAGTGAATGTTTCACAGATACTTCTGGAAACCAGATTTAGGTCTAAAAGATGAATTGCTGTGAAAGAGAATCTATTATCAGATCAATCCAAGGTAAACCAGGCAGACAAAACAAGGTCTACATTACCAAATGAAATCCCAGAAGCTGTAACCCAGATCAACTCATTTTGCTTTTAATGCATTATTAAACATGCCATGAATTGGTATTAACCATCCAAACAGATAATAGTAGTGTTTGCTAAAGCAGTGGTGTTTTACTATTGCTCATAATAAGTTTTATTAATATGAACTAAAATGTTCAGCTTTGGCCTTTTAGTGATACATTTTTTATTCCTGAATGGTGGCATGATGGCAGTAAGAGAATATAATCTTAGAAAATCTCATTTTAATTTCTGTATTTTTCCTTAAATGTTACATTAAAACATAAATATACATTAAATTAATACATTTTATATAATGCATAATTTACACACACACACACACAAAATATATTGCCAATGGTTTTTTAAAAACTCATCTCAGTCAACCAGAAGTCAATTCTAAAGCATTTCTAAGTTTTCTAAATTTGAAATGCCTTGTCAATTTGAACCAAATTGGAAACATGGCAGTTACAACAAAACCATGTAGGGAACCATTTAATCAAACGGTGTACTCTGAGAGAGGCCTTTATGAGCATCTCTCTTCACACAAGATCTTTTGTATCTTTAGGGAAAACACTGTTCAAGTTATGTATTCAAGATACAGTATGTACAGAGAAAGGAGGACTGTTTTTGATATTTCCCCAAGGTTGGATTGGGAAACCCGAGCGATCTCTCATATGAACGCAGTCAGTAAATTACACCCGGAGCTCCAGTCAATGGCTGCTCTGCACACGCTTCCCTTTGGCTGCAATACAAGACAAGCTGTAAAAACAGAGCAGCCAGCTCACATCTGGCTTGTGTAGTCATACAATCCAGATGGATAATAGAGATCTCTAACTGCGGTTTCTTGAACATCAACATGAACACGATGCAGTGTGTAGTTTTAGCCTTTATAATTATAAAATTCACACTGTAAACATGGCAAACAAAATGCACAAGTTGTAATACAACATTGTAGCATGCTTTATAAGAAAATGCTATTTTGCTCTACTTCAAAATTTCATGTTTAATTCATGTTACTTGCAATCCGTTTTCTTGCGAAAATAACTAGCAATTTCTGAGTGATTGTCTTTTTTTTTGGGGGGGGGGGGGGGTAAAATTTGACAGCAATTTTTCTATTTACAGTCATGCAAATCTGCAAATTTACTAGCATAAGGAGACCTAATATTTATGGAAAGTTTGATTATCTAATATGAAAATGATAATCCGATTATCCAAATTGTGGATAGAAATGTCTGAAAATTAGTCAATTTAAGATGCTGCTAATAACATTTAAAAATTAAGATGTTTTCTTTTTTCTTTAATTTTCGAATGATCCCCAAGGCTATATTTATTTTATAGCAATTACAGTAAAATTGTGAAATGTTAAAAGAATGGTTTTACATTTTAAAGTATGTTTAAAATATAATTTATTCCTGTTATTGAAAATCTAAATTATATATATATATATATATATATATATATATATATACACACACACACATATATACATATATACATATATACACACACACACACACACACACACAATTTATATATAAATAAAAAAATCTATGTTGAAAACTTAATATTTTAACTTAATATTGTTGCTTAATATTTTTGTTAATGGTTATATTTATTTGAAATTAATATTTATCACACCATAGTAATTATCCTCCCTAACATATTTTAATGCATCCTTGTGGAATAAAAGTATCAGTAAAAAAAAATAAACAAAAAAGTAGTGTAGATTTCATGATGATCAAGTTATAATTTAGCAATAGCAATTATTAGGAGAAATAGTCACTTTATTTCCAAACATGACTGCAGTTCTGTTACACAGTAGAATCACTGTCAGTGTTAAAGCAGCGGTTGCTTTTACACTGTTTCTTGAATTTTGCATGATGTAATACGGACCCAAACCTCACCTTTTCCAACCTTATTCAATCTGATAAGGAACGCAACAGAGATCCGCCGACATAATTGTGTATCTGCTGGCTGGTGCGTTTCTCCCTAATGAATTAATTCTGCTTCAATGCCAGAGTTTGTCTGCCAGACATGTACAGCTGTGTGACAGACAGGAATAATTGATTCCTCTAAGGTGGAGCAGGTATCTTTTTAATAGGACAGATATATAGTAACATGGGGCCATTGTGCTTATAATACAACAGGGATGAATAGGCGGACTGGCGGAATGGAAGCAGAATTTATCAGCGGCATACGACACTGAAGTCTCTGCGTTCAGACACACTGAATCAGCCTTGACATTGTGACACATCATATCAAAAGAAGAAGAGGGGGGGATTCTACTTACAACAAAAAATTCAAGCTTAACAATACCAGTAAGCTAAAATGTGCCAGAAAACATCTCTGTGATGTCTGCACCAACATTTAGTTGTCAAGGGCATGTCTGGAAATGATAAACAGTGTAGTCATACCGTAGCCATTCAGATGAAAATGAGGGGCTGGTTGAAAAGACAAGATGGATGGCATGAGATGACAGGCACGAGAGATAGATGGGGAACAGGCTTTCAGCATTGGGATGAAATGGGCCACAGGGACGCACCTGTGCTCACTGATAAAGCAGATTTAGTGAGAACGTGAAGCCACACTGACCCTGAATGTCATTTTGTGACATATCAAAGGAAGAACAGGAAGCACTGGTGTGATTTCACAGACCACAGCCAAACTGAAGAATAGGGTTGTCAAGAATCAGTACTTTGACAAGGTGCATATGAAAACAATGCTGATCTGACTGCAAGATGGGAACTGACAAACACTTGATCTGTTCCTGTAAACTGAGCCAGTTGTGTCTAGAGTGTGAAATTGCATTTTTAAATGAGGTCAAACAGGTGCTCTCTTCTTATTGCTTATAATTTCATCTTTCCTCCATCTCTCCTGACTGTTTACATAAATCAAGGACTTGAGAAAACTTGATCACTTGTAAACGTTGTTTACTTAATACTTAAAAAGCATTTTTACATTTGCTAATCCTTATGTTTATATTTAACTTGTGTGTGTGCAATAGCATATTTGTGATATAAAAATTACTATTGAGAACGATAAAATTGTACTTGTTGAAATCTAAAATTCTGGTATTCTGACAATCTTATTGTGGTTGTAAATACATCAATAAAAATATAGTCATATGCACTTCTGTTGAAAAATTTGGGGTAAGTCATTTTTTTTTAAAGAAAAAGTAAAGACAATTATGTTTCTAAATATTTTGGTTTAAAAAATAAATGTATTCATAAATTCTTAATTTTTTCATATAATTTATGCATTATTTAGAGAAGAGTTTATGAATTTATGAATTATTTTTCTATTCATCAAATAATCCTGAAAAATGTATCCGCTTTTACACAAAAACATTAAACCGCACAACTGTTTTCGGTCATTGATAATAAGAAATGTTTCTCCAGTATCAAATCAGCATATTGGAATAATTTACAAAGTATCAAGAGTCAACTTTGGAATAAATTACACTGTAAAAAATATTCAAATACTTTTTTTTAATTGTTACAAATATTTTAATATTTCAAACTGTATTAATATTTCACAATTTTACTGTTTTACTGAGATAAAGCACACAATCCCAACGGAACGAAAGATAGCATCATTTGCTGACCTTCACCCAAAGGCTTTCACAAAAGGCACACTTGGCTCACTCTCACAAGCTGATAAAGTGGTCTGAAAACACCGAGATCAGATAGTAGGAGACACTCAGCGACAAGAAGAAAGGAAGCACTGCTTTATGGACACCAGTCAAAACACTGTGAAAAGACACGTCAACGAAAGCATTTGCTATTTATTTTGTCTGGACAAGATAAATGTGTGAACGAAGGTGTGACTGAAACAGATAACTGGACATTTGGATTCTGTTTGACCGATTCTCTTTTCGAAAGAGTCATTTGTTTATGAATCATACAACAATGTTCATGCTAGTTGTTTTTTGCTTTCATATACTGAACACAGCCCTATGAAAAGATGCGTGTTTTATTTCACACTACACAGACCATTAAAGGAAAACTCCACCATTTTTCCATATTGCACTATGTTCTTCCCTCAACTTAGATGAGTTGATATGTACCTCTCCCGTCTCAGCTCATGTACTCAATCGCTGTAGCACGCGGCACCACTATGCTAGCGTTTAGCTTAGCACCATTCATTCCTTAGGATCTGTTAAACAAAAAATCTGATTTTAAGCTCATAAAATAGGATATATTTTTATTGCTGTGATTCAGAAGCATCTGTGGTGATTCCACATCTTTGCAAATCACATATACCGTGCAAAACAACTCTGGACTATCAATAAATATTCTGAACCTGCACAGAGAAAAAAAAAAAAAAAAAAAAAAAAACACCACACAAACAAACAAAGTCTAAAATTGAAATGCTCTTTTATTTCTTGACATAATAGACTATGCTGCATTCAAAATTAAGACGGGAGCTATGCTAAATCTGATGATGCAAGTTGGTGACCTTTCTGGAGAGGCAGAAGAGACCGCTATTGCGTTGGGCTCTAAATGAGAGTGGCAAAATAAAACCCGCTGTCAAGTAGAAGCTCTCACAGTGCGTTTCAGCGGAGACCTTAACCTTTAAAGAACTCACAACAGCCAAAAGAAAATGAGGGAACTGGAGCAGAGTGATTCTATCAAACATATCAGCCTTTGTGTCAGCGTGCCCTAGCGGATACACTTCAAGTTCAGCCACTTCCTGGAAAAAAATATTTAATACATCAAGATTTTATTTTAAGGTGTAAAGAAGCACATTCTTTTTAAGGTATATTGCTATTTCATACAATCTGAGAGCAGGGTTTACTGCACTAATACAAACAGACCTTTGAGTCACTCCTAAATACATAAATACATGAACCTGACAAACAACAGGTCATTGGACTGCAACACAACGTGACGCTTTTTCACAGGGTTTTCCCCAAGCATGCCTGGTCTTGGACTTGGGGAAGTCGTGGCATGATGGTTAGAGACTCGGAGTCGCAATCGAAAGGTTGTTAGTTCGAGCCTCGGGCCGGCAGGAATTGTGGGTGGAGGGAGTGCATGTACAGTTCTCTCTCCACCTTCAATACCACGACTTAGGTGCCTTTGAGCAAGGCATCCAACCCCCAACTGCTCCCCGAGTGCCGCAGCATAAATGGCTGCCCACTGCTCCGGGTGTGTGTTCACAGTGTGTGTGTGTGTGTATTCACTGCTCTGTGTGTGTGCACTTCAGATGGGTTACATGCAGAGCACAAATTCTGAGTATGGGTCACCATACTTGGCTGAATGTCAATTTCACTTTTTTTCACTTTCACACTTTTTCACTTTTCGTTATAGTCCCACAGATCAGGACTTCTGAATATTGGTTTAAAGCTTGTCCACTTTGCAACTTGACTGACTGGAGTAATGATGCTTTTTCATCACAGGAATTAATTACTTGCACTGATGCACTGAAATGAAACTGAAATGAAAACTCTGGATGCTCTTGGCTGAAAAACATATAAACATACATTTTCGTCACACCACGAAGTGACGAAGACTACAGGGAGAGTGAAACCTGCAAACTGAACACTGACTTTCAGACAAAAACAAGTAAATTGTTTGAAATTGCAATCATATTTCACAATATTGCTATTTTACTGAATTGTAACATATAAATTCAGTGAAAAAACATTTCCCATCATAATCAATGTTGAAAATATTTGTGGAAACTGTGAAGGGAAACTCCCTTTAGGATTTTTTTTTTTAATAGAAAGAATGCATCCTTGCTGAACAAACCTATCAAAATTAAAACCTCACTATGCAATTTACTTAAGTAAAAGAAAAAAGAAAAAAAAAAGGTTGTACCGTGCTGCTGAACTGTGCCAAAACAAAGAAATCTGAGCTGTTACTCAGTGGCTGGAGGGCTATTTATTTCCTCAGGTGTCTAAAACTACAATAGTCAATGAACTGTAACAAACAAAACAGCCTCACTTGGTTATTCAAACAATTCATTTGCCAAGTAAAATAATGCAAACGCTGATGGGAAGAAGGGGCCTAGAATAAACTAAAGTTGACATTGAAGAATTGAAGAATTACATAAGGGATCAAAAATCAATGTCTGAAGTCTGCAGCCTGTGAAGGTGTAAAGACATCCTTGTGGTAACAGAGCTACAGGACCTGCCAACAAACCTATGAAGATCTGTTCTTAAACCTGATCAAGCTGTGATAATCCTTCCCAAACTTCCACCGATGTGTGAACCCTTTCACATAAACCAATTTTCACCTTGTCAGGGTATCCCGTGGTGCGAAAAGTCGAGTGGGATGCAAACAAGGGGAGTTGTGTTCCTGGCGAATGGAAGGAATTCAAAGTAATGTGCAAGATTTCACAGACAAACCGAGGTTTGGGCTTCAAGTGCTTCTAACAAACAGATTGTAACCGTAATCATGCTTAACCTAAATACGGCACAGTGCATCTGAAAATACCATGGCCTGTTAACGCTGGAGACGCTAGTGGCTTCTAAACAGCCTGAGATTGGAAATCCAATTATGTGACTTCAGGAATAAATGGCCAGCAGAAAACACCTGAATGGAAAAAGGAAGCAAAGCACCTTCATGTGTGTCTAAAAGCCGAATTTTTGACATTAATTAAAGGTTTTGTTATTAAAAGATGAAAAGTTGACACGGCGAGGCAAGACCGTAATGGTCAGACACAGACATAGACTTGCATTGTTGATCATGTCTGTGAAGTCATCTTCACCAAAACCAAAACTGACACCAGTGCCAAGACTGAGGGGGCAAATCTAAGCAGTGCACCATGTATAAAATCCAATAAGAGGCCAAAACAACCCCCAAAAAAACCTATGAAGCGCGAGGACCAGATTCGGCATGTTCAAATTAGAGATTTGGCCAACTGCAAACAATTCACTTCTCCGCCTCAAAGAGCGCCGGCTCATGTCCAATCAGACACCTGCTGAGGGAGGAGAGTCGGGCCAAATGATCTGTATGAAAACCTCTTCAACCTCACAACTTCCTCTGCGGCCAGTGCCAGAGCTGCACATTTGCAAGCAACCCGGGACGGCAACAGGTTGGAAGAGTCAGGGAGCAATCAGAATTTATGCGCCGTCCAAAACGTCCTAAAAAAACCCAAGCTCAAAAACATCAACATGGCGGAAAGGAATTCAAAAGCGGCAAGTGGCCAATTATTTCTGATTGCTTTCATGTCGTTGGCGATATAGTGTGAAATTGCAGATTAGTGAAGCTCGTTTGAGCTCCGTCCAGCTCTGTTGTGAGGGCTGAAATGAGTCTAGTTCCTCCGATGGTCTGTCTCAGCAGCTGGGCCTGACCTTAAACCCCAAAGCTGCCGCTGGTAGAGCTGAAACACGATAATAATGTTACATGAAGAAAACTAGAGAAAATTAAAAATATAAGCTATAACTAAATCAACAAAGGTTCGACCCAATAGGAATGACTCATTTACTAGTCTAAGCCGGGCCGTTTCTCGTACAAAACTGAAGGGGCCAGATGCAAGAACAGATTTGCCAATGCAAATTTTGCCCTTATCAACACAAAGACTTAGAGGTCAATCGACTTGACGGACAAGCAATTTGTGGAAAGGGTAAACGAAGGACTGTTATTTCATATAAACCACTTGGAATAATTAGAGCATGCAGATGAAGCAGGCCTTCATTTCCCCTCGCCGAAACTAGCTCCATTTGTCAAGATAATGGATTTTTGGTTTTAATGCTCTGACACACGCAGTGTTCATAATGTTTCTCGTAGTTATTTAGAGAGCTGTAGCGTTTTCTTTCTCTAGTATCAGTCAATAAAGTTTTCCAGTGATTACTGGGTAATATGAAGAGCTTTTCCCTGGGGCAAGCTTACATTTAGCCCATTTTACATTAACTGCCTAATCAGCCCTGAATTGTATGGTTGTGATCTGAACATAAGAACAACAGGTCTTGTCTAAATTGAGATTTTAGTTACGGAAGGTTCTTTAAACACAGAACTTTGACTCCCAGCCTATACCTGCGAGATGTTTTTTTGTGAATCTTTAAAGCTCACCTAAAAAGAGCGTAAAACATTAACATTGTGAAATATTACTTTAACTGCTGAAATTGAATTGTATTTTAAAATACTTTGGGATAAAATAAATCTATCACAGCTAAATGACAGGTAAAACAGAAGAATGACTAAACACAGAACAAACAAACATTTGCAGCGCCGTCTTGATGGATCAAGACATATAGTGCATATATTTAGCAAAAACTCTTCTCTAGAATTAATCTCTCTAACAAACAAGCAAGCTGTGGACACTGAATGACGTGCATGAAATAAACACCATGATGAATTAGAAAGATGAGACTTTGTTTCTAATCAAAAGAAAAAAGTAACAAAAACACAAAGCTGACTGGGAAGCGCACCATACAAATGTCTAGTGAATGTGAATAACTGAAACAGCATAGACTAAAAGACGGATTTTGAAATTTAAGAATCAATATTGATAATGTGATGATTTGGTACACATTAATTTTATTATTATTATATTTGTGCTTTTGTAACATTTTAAATGTCTTTACTGTCACTTTTTATCAATTTAATGCATTCTGGCTGAATAAAAGTATGTTTCCTTCCAATAAAGAAAAAAAAAAAAACTTCCTGAACTCAAACTTTTGAAAGGTAATGCATTTGGCACATTTGTAAACATCATTTAATCATAATATATGCACTGAATTCTCTTGAAACAGCTGTGATTTGTTGTTTCTGAAGACTGTGAATGAAAAATTACACCAATGGCATAACAAATCAATCTGAATAGTTTGATATAAAACCAGCCAGTAAAAATTCTGAAAAAAAAAAACAAAAAAACTTTTTTTTAAATCAGTACCATTTAACATTGACAGGAAACCTAATTAGAAATTCCCATGGCTTACATACTGTAGCCTATGGAAACCTGATGAGACTGCAATCTGATGAAGTCCAGGGAGGCCAGTGAAGGATCTCTTCATCTTGTGTTTTGCAGCACGTCTCTCAGTGCTGATAGCCCTGCAAGTTTACCAGAGACAGATAGAAACACAAGCTTCCTCCCGAGACCTCTGCCTGTTCTTTCTTCTCTCTAAGCCAGGCCTGTTCTGAACTGTATAATTCATAAAAAATAGACCATTTTTGTCTAATACGTTTTCACAGCACTCTGTATGTTGAAAGAAACATCATATTCTTTATGTATGGCTGCTGTTTTACATTTCTGAAATGTGAAAACACAGAGTTGAATTTGAAGGAAGGGACTTAAGGGATGGGAGATAAATTGGCCTTGCTCTTAATAGTAGGAAAAGCTGGTCCGCTGGGGACCAGAAGGCCATGAGAGAGGGGGAGCAGTGAGTCATCCGTGCAAATGTACAAAAAATTCATGTAATTGGCTGAGTCTGCCAAAGAACATCGGTATCTGCTAGAAGACTGATTAACTGCTCAACCAGTCCAAGCGCACAACATTAACAACACAAACAGGCCATTATGTGGGTGAAACACTCTGACGTACCTGGTTATTACCTGATTAAACCTCAAGTGGTGCTCCGCTCTCCTTAACAATTCACACTCTTCTGCCACAATTAGAAATCAACATGCACGCGCTGGTGCCACGTGACGGGATATGAAGATGCAGGGAGTGCAGAGCTGAAGATATAAGCAGTACTGACACACCAGCAGAAGTTCTGACGGACAGACAGGAATGTGTAAGATCTATTATGAAGTTGTGGAAAGAGTCGGGTCAGTTTAAGTCAAGAGGGATTTACGAAAGCACTATTTTACCAGCCTGTCTGAAATTCTCATTGATGTGATAAAAAAAAAAAAAACTAAATTACATCAATATTTCAGGTTCTTGCATAGATACACAAAATAATTCATCAAAAAAAAAAAAATTATATATATATATATATATATATATATATATATATATATATATATATATATATATATATATATATATATATATATATATATATATATATATATAAAATTGTTTTATATTATTATTATTGTTTTTATTATATTCATGTAATACAAATCATTTTAAAATAGTCAGTTAGATAATATCTAATATATAATCTAACAACATCTGATATAATATAAATTGTTTATTTTTGAATAAAATTAATCAATAAAATCTAAATAGAAAATAAAAATAAATCTAGTGTTGTGACTGTCAATGTGAAATCCTGAAAATCATTATGCATAAAATAAAAGGTTTACGTCAATACTTTTCAATATAATATCATAGAGTATAATACATATAATACAATGTAAGTTAGTTAACAGAATAATAAATAATAAAATCAAATCTAAATAATATAAAATAAAAGTAAAGTGAAAAGAAATAGTGCTGACTGCCAACCTGAAAACATGAAAGTCAATGTATAAAACAAAATAATTACATCAATACAAATTATTAGATGAATAATTATTACGTCAGTGTAATATCATAATATCGAGTCACAATATCTAATCTGATATAATATAACAATATAAATGTAATGTGGTGTAATATATGTTTGTTAGGAATTTCTTTTGTTTGCAAGTCTGTTTGAACTAGTCAGCATGAGTCATGAGAAAAACATGACATTTGTAAATTGACCTCCACCTGAGCTAATTCTTGCCATGCTGGAGGATGCAGGTCAAAAAAGTATAAGAGCCATCCCTGAATACACACGACTGGACAAACAGGCTTGTGAATCTTAACACAACACTTACAACACAATCCACCGTTTATCCTCCATGTCAATCAAGTCTGGGTGCAAGTATGGCTTCAAGAAAGTATGAAGAATATTTAAGACTAGTTGATTTTGCTTTAAAATATATCTTATTCCATCTGGATGTTCTAAACAGCAAAGCGATGCATGAAGGGGCGATGTGAGATCTAGTGGAGTTACGGTTGAGACGGAAGTGCTGAAACCGAGAGATAAGTGACAGCTGGAGCTTTTTGCACTTCTACATCTAATGCACCCTGTCAAAAGTGGCCAGTAGAGAGATGGATCGAGATCACAGACCTGAATACCTGCACTTATCACCACTTATCACCTGCACTCGCATTTCTGAGCTTAATGCGAGAGGCATTTTAGGGCCACGTGCAACCATCTGAAGACTTATTCCTGATCTAAAATATACACTGGGTAACTGTGTCGCAGTTTACGCCTGACTGGTCCCAGCTGGAAGCTGGAAATAAAGTAAACTTGATGTTTTGTAAGCAAACATGAGGCCCTGTGTTGTAAGGCCCCATATTGTATGGAGGAAATTGCTTGTCATGCTCTATCAGAGAAGGAAAGATCTCTTGCTAATAGTAGATGCGCCGAGCGTCTGGGGTATTTGCAGGAACGAGTGGAAAAACAACTCATTTACCTCAGAGCAAGAGAAAATGATGTGTTTACGGCTAAGTAACGTTGCTTTATGCAACGCTCTCTAAAGTTTCATTTCTCTGCTCGTTGCAGTCAAACTGTTGTGGCGACTCAGCACAGCTGGCAACAGGCGTGGCGATTGTTAATTGCCACATAACTTCAATCAAGGTAAAAAAAAAAAACTGTAAATATTAAAGCAAGAAATGGGCAAATTAGTGCAATTGAAAATGCAGCATCAACTCAGAGAGCTCTTTGTAGTCGGGACAAATGGCATTACGCGAATGGTACACAATAGCCATGTCACTCAGCACAGCATGCCGGCATTAAAGATGCATGCGACGTTTTCAGTATCGTTTAGTGAACGACAAAAGAATGTCGTGTGTATTTACAGTAAAGATGTCTCCTGACTGAAAACAAATGGCTGTGGACCGAGTGAGGATGATTAATTCCCTTTGCCTACTGTAAACAAGTCAAATGCATTTTTAATAATTCCAGAAAAATAACAGCCCACGGATTTCTAATGAGTTGTGATGCGTCTGAGTCTTCCAGACTCAACACTGAGGAATACACGTGTTTCCCACCCTAAATCCCGTCCTGAAAGAATATATGGAGACGACTGCAGAGAGACTGAGAGAATCAAGGAAGGTCTGAGCAGCAGTTGAGAAGAAACCGATGTTATGATCATTAGCAATGACGGTATCATTTATCCTGCTCTGCCCTGACAGTGGATCTTGAGTGATAGCTTCATGTAATTATGTCGCTTGAGCGGCTTTTATCAGATTGCCATTGTTTGGAATTTCGCTAGGCAACTAAAATGAGGTAGCAGGGCTTAGTCACATGGTTTGAGTGTAAACGCACTCAATAAGAGCACCTACGCATGTGTCATTTCTATCCCTCAGAACAGTGCGTTATGCATTTCAGGGCTTCAGACTGCGACCGTCTATGCAAGAATGTACAAATTACGTAATTAAATTAATATAGAATAACCCTGGCACATGCACAAATAAATAAATGTAAAAAATTGAATATAATATTAATAAATCTATAACCCACTACACACACGTACATCAATATTGCTATGCAATATACAAATGTAAAAAAATGTATACATCTAAAATGTTCTAAAAATAAATATACATATTCATATACATATAAAATTACAAAAATATAAGCAAATAAAAATACAACTGGATTACATTATGCAGACACTAAGGAAAAGAGCAGTCATTCTTATGTCATCCATGACAAAACGCATGAGCTGTAATAAAGCTGGAGGGAAATAAAGTATTTGCGCAGCCATTGATCTCGGTCAAGGTATAGAAAAATCTACACCACAGATGGGACTTGCCAAGGGTTATGTAAAATGAATTATAGAGCCAAAAAAAAAAAAAAAAAAGAGATGAAAATCGATGTGTGATCCATTAAAGAGTTAAGTGCTGTGCTCTGACAGGTGGCTCTGTCCCAGGCTGCTCACTTCAATGATGGAAAACCGTCCGCGCGTAAATAATGTAAGAATAAATCAGCCAGAAATTAATCCTCTCATCATTCAGGAGAGTAAACCCAGCGCAGGACTAAATCACACCAAACAACATCAGCTTCTGATGAATGCGGCCGCTTGCTTTACCCGTGCTTCGGAGCGTTTGCGGTATTTGCATGAAGGCTGTCTCTCAAGACGATGAAAGATTCATCAAAGAGCCCGGTCCTGCTTTGAGTGCCAGCCAAGCCGCCGAAGCTGTCAGCAGCTAGAGAAGAAATCACACTGCTTTACACGTCCACCACCTCAACCCATCCAGATCCTTTATGTTATATATGCATGCATATATGTAAAAGGGGAATGAGAAATGGCTATGTTGCCTGGCAGAAGTAGACTATATTGATCTGAAGCCTCTTAAGGAAACCTAAATATGTCTTCTTTATGCAGATGCATTAGCCATCATCCTTCAGTCATGATTTAGTCATGCGGTGTTAGAAGAATCCTATAATGGCTTTGGTCTCCAAAAGATTACATTTTCCAAAGCCCAGTGAGATTTTAAAGCCAGACACATTTAATAAGAGCTCTTGCTGCGGTTTAACAATGTGAGCGGCTACCTGAAGGCTATCTCCTGTAATCAACATCTCTCAGTTCAGGGCACACGTTATTACAAAAGGTAGGCAGGAGGGCGTCTCATTATCCAGAGTGTCTGAGATTACTGTACTGAAGGACTTTCATCAGCTCTGTGCTTGAATCCTGGACTCTGTGCTGCCCACTTTGTATTCAACCGGTTCAATACACGGTGATGAAACAAGCTTGCGTCTTGCTGAGAGCACAGTAATGTAGTGTTCAAAGATTTATATTGCTGTTAGTGTATTCTCAACAATGGAGATAGCGGAGACCTCCACTGTTATCTGAAACGATGTTTGACAACCAACTGCTTACTTCAACAGACAGCGTTTGGTTTCGACACACACCAATCTTATGTAACCCATCATGTGAAATCTCAGTGGGGGATGACATTAAGAGGTCACGTCTCATTAATGAGATGGCATAATGTGTCAACTTTAGAGATGGTGCTGTAGGGTTTGTCTGGCGTTCAACAGGCATGAATGCTTTCGGTGAGAGCATTAGTGAAAAACATTATTCGAGACTTATTAATATGTTATAAATAATATTATCTTGAATGAAGCTTCAAAAAGCCCAAACAGTGACTAATTTAATGAACTTTATTAAATTAAGAAATGTATTTTAAATTTTTTTTAATGATTTCTAAACCTAATTAAAGTTCAGATGATTTCACAAATTCATTCACTTAATTATTTAGCAATATGGACTCCATGAAGTCCAGATCTACTTGTTTTAAGCAAAAATAACTATATATACTTATATATATCTATTTACATTTATGCATTTAGCAGGCGCTTTTATCCAAAGCAAGTTACAGTCCATGCAGGCTATAATTTTTTTTTTCTCCAGTATGTGTGTTCCCTGGGATTTGAACCCACAACCTTTTGCGCTGCAAACGCAATGCTCTACCACTGAGCAACAGGAATACATATATACTGTTAATGTTAAATAAAATTACTCATACCTTGATAAAAGCACAATACTGTAAAAATCCACCTCTACTGTATAGTACTTTACTATTTACAAGAAATAATTGCACTAGAACGGCAGCAAAATCCAATCAAAAAAAAAAAGAAAAAAAAAGAAAAAAACATATCCAGTTGTTTTTCTCAATTCCAAAAAGTGCATTACTTTCTTGTAAAACCTGAGCAATGACAAGAAAGCAAAGCAGATATTATTTCTATTCAAAACTGTATGGTAGTTAAGAGTCTTATGCTTACCAAGACTGCATTTTTTTATTATTATTATTTTTTTACAAAAATGCGTAAACAGTATTATTGTAAAATAATAGTATTAAATACAGTATATTATTACCATTTAAAATCACTATTTTCTATTTGAATATATTCTAAAATGTAATTTAATCCTTTGATGCAAAGCTGAATTTTCAGTATCATTACTCCGGTCTTCAGTGTCACATGATCCTTCAGAAATCATTCTAAAATGCTGATTTGCTGCTCAAGAATCATTACTTATTATAAATGTTGAAAACTGTTGTGCTGCATAATACTTTTATGGAAACCTCATTCATCACAGAATTATTTGGTGAATAGAAGTTTCAAAAGAAGAGCATCAATACAAAACAGAAATCTTTTGTAACTTTATATATGTCTTTCCTGTCACTTTCAATCAATTTAATGCATCTTTGCTGAATAATTACTTTTATAAGTGATATGAAGAGTCACTGTGGATAAGTGAGATGGTTTTTCTGCTGAAGGGTCTGCCTTACATCAACAACCACACGAGTACATCCCCGATGAAGCTCACACAGTGATCCGTTCCCTCTCCGGACAAACCGCACAAATGAAAGCTTACACTATCACTGAGAGCACATTTGCTGCAGGACACAATGAGAAAGCCCTGAGCATCAGCGGAAAATGCCACTCTTTTGATTTGAATCAGATCCTTTACGTCCTGCCAGATGCTGCTGGGAAAATCTAATTAACAGGAGGGGAGATCGGAAATATGAGCAAAGTTCTACATTAGCCTGATTCAATGAAGGCTCTGAAATGGGCTTTGTGTGTGTGCTTCAGGTCACGCTTGAGAGTCCAACATCTTTTTGGTTTCAAAAAAGCTTTCAATTTAGCAGAGTGGGCACAGAGCTTCCTGGATGTGCCGGGATCACAGAATGAGCTTTAAGTGGGATGGTGTGTGTGTGTGTTTGTTTGACTTGGCTCAACGTCCAGGCAAACAGTCGGACCACCGGGAAGACAGACCCGAGGCCCCTGTGGCTCTCCTGAGAGGTCTATTGTGTCCTGCCAACTATAAATGTCACCGATTTCCAACACGTTTCATGCAGAGATTCAAGGAAACGGTGTCTTTAAAAGCGTAGGAGCCGAGAACAAATGCCAGCTACAAGCTTCCAGCTTCCTTCAGGCAGCATGTCAATTATAGCCAGCTTGCATATCAAATCCTTCGGCCATAAGCACATATTCAGTGTGGTAAAAAAAAAAAAAAAACATCTGTACACTCCAGGTTTACATACCTCTTTGCCTGAGAGATAATAGGCAGATAGCAGGCCTCCAACAAAACGGATGTTCACTTCAAAGACGGAGATTTCGGCATTCTGAGGGAATAAAACACAGGAACACAAAAAGAGGTGAATATTTAAGCTCATAAAAACACTGTGACTGGCTCACCTTGAACTGCAGACTGTAGAAATATGGGGGGGAAATGAATACGGACTACAAACACACTTTGCCCTCACTCGCCAAACACAAAGAAAGAAAACAATATAAAAGAGATGATAAAGCTCTGCTGGGATTGGGCAAAGATACAAACAAGATCCCACGGGAGGGTGAAATCGGAGTGCGGATATTTTCTGCGGATCTGGATCATGACTGCTGGGTTAAGGTGGTTTCCTACGGTGCATGTAACATGAACAAAAACATCACTCACAGGATAAAGAGCTATAAAGAGAGGATGCTTCCGAGACCATCTTTCAAATAATAATTAAATAATAAAAAAATAACCAAGATTTCAACAGAAAACCTTTTTGATGTTATACTTTTTATCTTACATTTATCTGCAGTAGAGAATACTTTCAGCACTGTTACATCTGACATTACGATTTCAAATACATGTTTTAAACCAGTGCTCTTAGACAGGTGACACACAGAATTTTACATTATAAAAACGTATTTATAGTATTAATATTTTATTACTTTAATCTTCACACATACATATATTCATATATTCATACACACACACACACACACACACACACAAACTGTAAATTTAATTACTGATTTTAATTAAATTATACAGTAACAAGTTTAACTTATATTTCATTCCAATTTTAATACACATTTAAGGCATTTAAGATGCAAAATTTGTGAATAGATTTATGGATTACGATTTTATTGCCAAAACAGCATCTATGGCAAGATCCAATGTATTTGAAAAGAAACAAATAGTGGTAACATACGGTAGTAATGAAACTCAAATCATTTATATAATAAAAAAAATAAACCAAGATTTTTTAATTTAAATATTTGATTAAAAAAAAATTCTAGATTTTTTTTTAAGAGTGTTAATTTGATTAAAAAATTTAAATCAATCCTAAAAGTATGAGAACTACGGTTTTAAAATATTTAAAAGTTGTAAAAATGAGATTCTGGAGGTTAAGACAACCCTAAACTCAACCAAGTATCTTAGAGCAGCAGTTATAGCTGGAAAGGTTTATATAATATTGCATGAATATTTCAGACACTGCAATCTGGCACTGTGCAACCTGTGGCATGAAGCCGCAAGTCTTAGCCTTTGCCATGTGACGTTATACAGTCTGACCACAACATGATGGTTGTTTATGAGGTGAAATATTTGTGTCTCTAAACAACCAAACAATAATGACATGCTTACTGCTTAACATAGGCATCATGCACCATCAAAACAATTTTGTAACAGTGCACAGGTGGCACAATAGAGAAATGTTTTGCATCACATTGGTAAATATCCGGTTCAGAGCAAGATAAATGGCTGATGTCTTGAAATGGCTAGGGGTGTTATGGATAGCCTCCTCTCCAATGCTTAAATGGTTACAGTGACAACAGGGCACCAGATGTTTCCAGATGATAACTCAACCCTTTTGTGGGTTATAGGAATCTGTCGGAAACTGGCACAAAAAGACCATGACAAATGCTTTCCTGTGCATGTTAATGGGGGACTTGAGAATATTATTTTGCTCGGCCGTGAATTGACCTGAATTTTGGGGGAAGGGGGGTTGGCTGTCATGTGACACACAGCAGCCACAACAACACTTATGTTTTATTATTTTTTCCTTTTTATTCAAAACATTCCCAAATGCATTAACTGAATTCTCATGAAATATCTTGCTTCTCACCTTATAGATTATGTTGATCTATAGTGGGCAACGGTCAAAGTAACCTAACGGCGCATGAAAAAACCTGTCTGTTTACTTAACACATATGGGTGTCATGCCATAATGCCATGCCATTTATAATTAATGTTAATTTAACATTGAAAATTAATGTGAATAAAACATTGCAAGTAAGGCTACTAATCATAACAGCGAGAGCAAAGAACATTTTTCACTGACTGCCTACTCTAGTTACAGCACTCTCAAAAATGGCCATTAAAATCACTACCTTACAGATTCATAAGATTTGGTTTATAATGCAGAACTGTAAAAACACGTTTGTCTCTGGCTCAGCGACCAGCCAGTGAACGCATATTTGAATTTAGCAGCTGATGATATGACACACTGAACGTTGTAATCATGCCAGTGTGATTTAATTAAATATAGAATTTATTATTTTTTTATATATATATATATATATGTGGAAGCTGCATTCAAAATCCACTTGGCTCAAAAATCTGAGGGGGCAAGTGCACAAGAATCTTGTGAAATGATCTCCTTGCACACATGAACAGTACAAAGTCAATGAGTATCAGGCATAGATGAGGCAAAAGCAGCGATGCACAACCTCCACTGACTCTGCAACTCTGCAATTATTAAGGGAGCTGGCAAACTTTTCGGTTGTTAAGTGGTGACTAAGAAGCACTGTTTCCGGGTCCAAGCCTCAACACACTTCTATTGAGAATACTACCACAGCAGACATTTATGAGCACTTTTTATTCATATTAAACAATTGAACTTAAAGGTAAAGGTTGTAGGACCTGCCACGAGAGGGCACACTACCAAAACAATAACAATGCGTGGTTTGATGACGCTAAGGAAGAGCGTGGAATGATGCGATCTGTTATCTTCTACCCAACCGCTGACGGCCATCAATCAGACGGAAAGATAAATCATGGATTTAACGTGAGTTCAACGAGTTGCGTGAGTAGATTACATACAAAGTCAATGCAAAGACGCGATCAGACGTGTCCTCGCACGGGTCTAGATATGCAATGCCCGCGTTTGGTGTGTAGGCCCCATAATACTAATCTTGTTGATTGTTATAATAGCGTACGTTTTCTGTAAAGATACGAATCAAAACAACTCACCTGTCGAGTAAAACACAAGCGAGAATGGAATCTCTTTCTAGTTGAAGTTTGTTGTGAAGCTACTTCTGCGTTTGTCCACGACACTGTTGTCATGTGGTTTCTACATCAGTAAAGGCGGGTAACAAAGTGTAACTAACGTCATTGATAGGCGACTGCACGGCCCATGTAACCGTTAAGAATGGGATTTTCTCATGATTTACAAGTAGCTGAAAACATTAGAGATATTGTTAGTAATCAGCTGGACAAAATATATAGATATATGTATGAAACAGGACAACCAACATTTGTGTCTATACAACATAGTCAACCAAAATTGCTTTGGTCATGATGAATACTGATTCAAATTATTTTTGTGGTCCGATAACTGGTAAACAGAAATTATTATATATTATGGAATTCTGTATAATAAATAAATAAATAAAAAGACTATGATAAAAATGCATTACAACAACAAAAACATTAAAAAAAACAAAAACTACTACTAATAAATTTTTTAGGTTACATATACTGGTTAAATTCAAAAATACATTAATAATAAAAAAATGATAAATTTAAAATGTAAGTCATAAATAAGTAACATTAATTATCAGTCCCTCTCTAATGCAAACTTCAGATGAGAGAATGGAAACAGATGGACACAATGAAGCACACTGTGCTTGGGTTCTGTATATAATGGCGCATCTCTGATTGTTAAGACTTATAAAAAGGGAAGGGATTTCTATTTTTATGCTTTTGATGAGGTTTTTCGATCCACCAGCGGTATAGTGTCTCCGTCTGAAAGGCTATCTCACTCAGGTTCGAGTTCAGCTGGGACTTGTGGTCACTGCAACATAACGGGTCTTTTACAGCAGCGGGTGAATCTGACCTTCGATGATGCTGGCTTTTACAGGAATAAAAGAATCCCACAGCATAAAAGATGAGAGATTAGGACTGTTGATACAATGAAGTGACTCTCTTCCTCCGTTCTGCTCCAGGGTCAGATTTCGCTGTAAAGCAATCTGATCAGAACTTGTAAAACAAGGGGAATGTGCTAATGAGGATACACAAATAACACAATAGACCAAAAACGCTGAACAACTAAAATACTGAGGATAAACTAAGAATAATCATATCTCCCAAAAATAATCAATGAGTTGCCAAAGAGATTTGGGAAAACCTTCGAACTGCTTTGAAACAGAGCTCTAGATGATAATACAAGCGCGATTTACAGATAACCTTTTCTTACACAGCTAAACAACTTTTAGCTGCTCAAAGATAATCGGATGATAGTGGAAGTCAAATGAAGCCACGTGAATAAACTTCAAATGGCTACAATTATTCTGCTAAGACAAGAGGCTTTTGCGCATCAGAAATGGGTTGCTTAGTATTCCAGAGCCCAGCTGAATATTAATAACTGTTTCACAGGGGATTTTTGTGGACTCTTTCATTGTTGGAATTGCTTGAGGGTAGAAGGAAAAGCCTTTCAATTAAAAGTTGTTTAACACTCTTCATTAAAGGTTCGGACCCAGATACAGTCTTCTCTCTTGCCTTAAATTGAGGTGCAGGAAGTACTGAAGGACTTCCGATGCTTAACTAGCGGTAAACCCCTGCAGAATGTCTAATGAAATCACCTCACGATACAGAGGCAGAAAACCGATCGAACATCAAACAAAGAGCTATTTTTGTCTACATTGTTCTGCATATGTTGTGTCTTAATTCATTCACCAACTTGGTTTAAACATTTCTGGACTGATCTGCATGCACTATTGATTCCCTTTTGCTATTCACATGTTTCACGATTAATCAAATGCTGCTCTAAGTCCTTCAGTTTCCCTACTACATTATAGATAGCAATATTGTGAAATATTAAAAATTAAAATAAGTTTTCCTATTTTTATATTTTTATGCACAAGATCTTTAGAAATCATTCTAATGTGCTGATTTGTTGCAGAGTAATATCTCTTAGGTCCCATGATGTTAAATGTTTAATAATGTTTCCTGAGGTTTACTTATATTGTTAGTATGATTTTTACATTTAAAATTTAGAAATAAAAGGCATTTTTATATCCTGATTTTAGCTCTCTGGCTTGAATGCTCTGTTTGAAGGGGCGTGTCTGCTGTGAGACTCTGAGTAAACCACAACTGTTGTGATTGGCTGACATCTTTGCATTCGAAATGTGCATTACATCTGTTACCCTTTTGAAAATACTTTTACTACGTTTTTTTTTTTTACTATTACAGTTGTCGAGATTAACGGATCGTGGAAGTGTTGATTAAATAATTATTGTTTAGATCTTTTCCCATCACATGAATCACTGCAGTGGTGAGCACTGAGTAGACAGATTCGGTTTATCGCATGAATGCAGTAATCTCGTCATTGCAATGCGTTTTCTCTCACAAAATGCTTTCGCCACAACTAACAGTAAACACAGTCTCGACATGAATACAGTAAGAGCTTCGATGTGCAAGATAACAGCGTCATTCATTATAACGGCAGTTTGGGCAAGTGTGCAGATATACTCGCGATTGACAGCTCCAAACAATATAAAGGCATTCTTTGATCGCTCTCTGTAGTTCAACTTAAATAACAGATTTGTTTCATGCTACTAAGAGAAACAACGTCAAGTTGATCGTTTAGTCACTGGCTTGATTCAGCGATGCATAAACAGTATTAAACGATTTAGAAAAAGTCTGTGTGAACATTAACGAACACTGTTACTCACTGTTTGTGGCGGTGCTGTCGAATCCATATCGTTAAACTCTGTGTGTATTGCCTGTGCTGATATTGGGACTGAATTATATGTAAATGTTTGGGCGGCCAAAGCAGGGAAAGGGGAAGTAACCTTTCCCCTTATGACGACATAAAGGGGAAGATACCAGTGAAATGTTCATGCCATGGTACCTTTAATATCAAATGTTGAAAACTATTGTGCTGCTTGATATTTTTCAGGACTCTTGGATAAATTTCAAAGGTCAGCATTCATTTGAAATAAATATATATATATTTTTTTACACTATAAATATCTTGACTGCCTTTTTGTGTCCTCCTTTTTTCTTCCACTAATTCTTTTGCATGTGAAATGTTTAACAGTTCTGCTTTCTTCAAGTCTGCTCACACACTAGCTACGATTTGTTATCGGGTCTAAATAATTTTTAACGGCCTCATCCATCAATAACAGACACTTTTTGCATTACACTGTAACAGGAACACAAAACAATCAGCACTGGAACAAACCACTATAACAGGCAGAGACTTGAAAACACTGCATTTCTTCTGAAAGCTATGATTCTTCATAATGTCACTCATTTAAGTAATGTTAACATGGTCATTACTGAACATAAAAACATCTTTACTGTACTTCATGGAGTTAACAAACAAAGTTCAGGGAATGGGAGTCTGAAAAATGGCAGAAAGAATGAGACAAGTCTTGAGATGTTTTTTTTTTTTTTGTTGTTGGCTCGGATGTGGAAAGACTCACTCTGACAGACTTGCTTAACATGCAGTGATGTTAAAATCTCCCCAAAAGAGCTAAGGTCGACTGATTCCTTTAGCACTGGAGACAACATAGACGAGTTCTCAAAGCTTCATCAAAAAGTCATTATTCTGATTCTGTTGTATCATTCAGGGTCACATTTATAGAATATAAGTATTTGCAGGGATAAAACCAAAAATGAGCATACAAGGCTTGAGTCTTACCATGTTAAAGTCTAGGTTCTTGTCCACCCACTCGGTAGCAGCCTCGAATTCGTCATACATCTCCATAATGTAGAGCGTGTCCACTGCATCCACGATGGTGGCTCCTTTGAGACTACCTGTGGATAAATATGACGACAAACCATTTGAGAAAACTTCCTGTGGGGATACGTCTAGGATCAGAGCTGAAATAAACCAACAGCTTTATGATAAAGACCTTTCGAGCCTTTGAGATATGGTCACTAATGCCCTGCCTAAGGGAAAATCCTGTGCAGAGAGCAAACGAACAACGGCTACAACAAATGAAAACCTAGCGAGTTAACACCCTCAAAGGGAAGCCAAGGTTAAGATGAACAGATCTTACACAAGACAAGTATAAAAAATCTTTATAATAAAACTACTGCAATTTCTTAAATACGTATTATTAAAATTATTATCATCATCATCAGCAGCAGCAGCAGCAAGAACCTTTATTTTTTATTTTACTAAGAAAAATTATTTGTTAAATGTAAAAAATTTATTGCTACTTCTATTATTCTTCTGTTCTTCTATTATTATAATTCTTCTATTATTTAAATTTTTATAATTCAAATATATTTAAATTGTTTTCAATTATTATTCATTGTTTATTTTAGATTAATATAATTTAAAAACATTTTATTAAGAAGTATAAAAAAAAGAAAGAAAAAAAAGAGACATCAAGGTTTTTAATTTAAAGCTGCAGGGTTAATTTTTTCCCCAAAATGCAGAGGCAATCTGTCTTATTTCAGGTTAATTCACACAACCATTTTAGGAATCATTACCCAGAAAGGTTCTCCAACAACATGATAATAAGAAAAAATAATGCAGCCAATTAAGGTGGTGATGTTGTGAAACAAATTCAGGAAGGAACACAATTGCATATGGTAAAATAGAGCAACCCCTCAATAACACAAAAGACGTTCACTAGCAGTTTTTCCATTTGTACTGATTATGTACGCAGCAGGTTGGGCGACACTGCTTTTAGTACTTTAATAATTAAAGTCTGGCACTGCATGCAACCCGCTTCAAGAAATGCAAAGCTGCCAACCAGCTGTGTTACTCATTTAACGGCCCTGGCTTTGTTTAGTGATGATGAAAACACAACATGACAGAATTATTGTGTGCACTATTTGTATGCAACATCATAAACACCTCCTACAGAGCCTTCACTTGCCTTTGCCTTTGAGAAGGCCAAAGAAATTATGGCAAATCCCCAAGAGAGTATGACATGAAGAAAGTTACTGTGAGAGATAGCTAGCCAGAAGCTTTGGAACAGAGAGAAAAAAAAAAAAAAACACACAACAACTTCGCAAATCTCCTTTACAAGAATCTGTCAGGAAAAAAAGAAGATACAAGATATGGGTTTAAAACATCTGGAAGATGCAAGCATCCCGTGCCCCCTTCATTTCCACAATAAGAGGTCGACCACGACGAGGTGACAAGAGAAACAGGAAAAAAGGAAACGGGATGTGCTAATCCAGCAAAACACCATAAAAATGAGCAAAGAGCCCTCCCTCCTGCTTCCTACAGCCACACTGTTCTTTAGGAAGAACAGTCTCCATACTGTTAAATCGCCCCGTCGTAAAAGTTCCAGTTTTATGATCTGATGTGGCATTTTCAAGACTGCTTTGGTCTAAAGTCATTATTTTACATCATAACCCTGCGCCCTAAACCAATATCACTGGTTACTATAAGCTTCACTTTATAAAAGCCAGGGAAACAGACAAAGATGAGAGCATGTCATGCTAAACTACAATACTGGGGTACAAGCACATGAGCTTTGGAAATTCATGTAGCGAAGGTGAACAGTCTGAAGGCAGAAAATGAGGGTGTGTGTGTGCAGGTTTCATAAGATCTAAGCCGTCTGGCTTTGTAAATGCCATAAGTGAAAGCATTTTATAGACAAATATCACAATATTTTTTTTAAAGGAAAATTGTTAGAAAAGTCTATAAATCAAGTTTCATGAGGAAATAATTTAAATTAATAGCATATTAACATTATTTTTTGTGTATTTATATAAAACAAATGTAATATAAAAATATAGAAATGTATAAATTAAAAATAATATTACATTATCTAATACAATAATACATGTATTTTATATAATAAACATGAGTAAATAAATTCAGATCTAATTTTTATATAAATTCACAAGTATATAAAATAAAAATAATACAAAAATCAAGAAAACAAAAATGTTACTATGCACATTTTATTTTACTTTATTGGCATTCAAATTGCGCAAGACGTGAATTTATATTGTAATTCTTTACAGAGGTATATTATGTCACACTTCACACAGTAGCGCATATCCGTGATTGAATGTTCAGAAGTTCATTTTGGATAATAAAGTTGGTTAAATTGTTAAATTACCTGCCTCCATTACATATCTCTGTCATGTCATTATAAGTGTTTGATCACCACATTTGAGTGATCACTGCAAAAAAAAATGTTTGTGTATATTCTGATTATGTATATACTGTATTTTATATATAGTACCAGTCAAATGTCTGGACACATGAATGGGAAAGTGTGCAAACCTTTGACTGGTACAGAACTACAATATATACAAAGAATAACAGCCGATGTATTGATATCAGTATCGGCCCCAAAGAAAATCCATATCGGTCAGGCTCTGCATTGTATCTAATCATGTATTGGTCCCACTTTATATTAAGTGGCCTTAATTACTACATACTTACATTTAAATTAATAATTTGGTACTATGCACTTATATTGTTTACACGCATTGTTTTTACATTATACTTATATTTGAAAAATATGTAATTACATTTGTAATTAATTTCTTTAATTACATTTATAATTACACCGTTGACCCATCCCTTGCACCTTAACACACCCTTAAACCTACCCATACCACCAAACCCGTCCCTAACCTTACCCATTTCCCACCTCAATAGCAGCAAAAAAGTTTTGCGGTTGCACTTTATTTTAAAGTATGTGAACTTACAGTGTATTTATCTAAGAAAGTTCTGGTAACACAAGGTAACTACATGGGGTAGGGTTAGGTTTAGAGTTAGTACCTAGTTATTACATAGTTATTGTAATTACTATAATAAGTACATAATATGTACATGAGGAACAGGACTGTAAAATAAAGTGCTACCTGTTTTGCACTACAATATGAACACAACAAGTACATTGTATTATTTTTTTTTAAGTACATAGTAGTTAAGGCCACTTAATATAAAGTGGGACCCATTTATTATGTTATTATTAAGTGCATAGTATTTAAAGACACCTAAGATAAAGCAGGATGTAACTTTTTTTAATTTAAATTTTTAGTTTATATGCATTTTATTTACCTGTGTTTGTGTATTTAAACAAACAGCTCACATTCTGCTGAAGCCAAAAAAAATTCATATTTAAACATAATACCAAATATACAAAAAAGCAGATGCAAACATTACGCAAATACAGGTGTTCTTTGCAGAGACGATGCAAATCAAAATCTCCTTTACAGAATGACTGCACTGCAGGTGAAAGGACAGCATATTTGTGCACTGCTGTGTCTTTACACAGGCCCTTGAGGACTCAAACCCCAGTGAAGAAGTGTGAGGAGGTCATAAATCATTTCGCTACAACGTTTTCTGACACAGCCCTGGGTTAAACATTCACATCTCAACAGCTTTCCCCCAACGTGACTGGTTTTACCCTCTGAATGTCGACCCAAATCAGGCCTATACAATCTTATCCACAGGGATAATGTCCAGAGGTTTAAGGGACTCTCAGACACTATAAACAGATCTTATCAATTCCAATTACACTGGTTAAATTACAAACCAGCACTTAATGACCTGATAAAGCTATTCACAGACATGAACCTTTGCTGAATCTGATGGGAGCATGTAGTGACCTCAGGTTAGAAGTAATGGGACACCAGCTTGCTTGCCTTTTAATACAAAGACCTGATCTTATCACCGTTGTACCCCTTGAGAAGGTTGTTGGTCGAAGACGATAACCATCAGACGTCGAAAGTACAATCAACTACTGAACCATCTTCCCTCCCAGTGCATGTTATGGATTAATCAATGAAACCAACAACTGGTTACTTCTTAAGCAGGGGCAAAAAAAAACAAAAACAAGGAACGAGCACTAATGTTTGACTGTAACATCTCGTGCTGGAGCTCATCTCAGCAAGGCCTGTATAACAGATGGCTGCTCATTTGGGATCTGAAACAAAGCCATTACCACGAGTGCACCTCCTGGAAGCGGTATTATCCAAATGAAGGTTGACCTCCAGAGCTATTTGGCAGAGAATTGACATTGGCAACATCAGCATCTGCAAGGTGGTGCATTCCTGCATGTTTATTCTGGGCTGACAGATACTGGACAGCTACTCAAAAAACATTATCTGGCAGGAATTTATTTATTTATTTTTAGGAGAAATTAGCTTTTGCCCCCATGACGCATGTCTACACATAATCAAACATGGGACACAAAGTATAACATGCATACTTCTCGGTCAAACTTCAATTAGTATTTAAATATATCTAATAATCATGCAGTCAAGCTAATACTGATCATTTAAGCGGTTTCAATTTACATTTGATTAATTTTTTTTTTTTCTGAATGCTTACTTGAATACTTAAAAGAATAGTCCACACAAAAATGACAATTCTTCTATATCACTAAAATTATTTTCTGTGAAACAAAAGGTATTTTTAATTTTATTTTAAAATATTTTATTTTAAAATCTATTATATTTGGGATGGGATGGTTCACTGAAAAAAAAACAAAAAAAACAAATTGAACCGTTCGGTACTCCACACACGGTTCGGCACGCTGGGAGCACAGTTCAACTTAAACCTTACTAAGCATCTGTAATATGGTTTGCTATAAATAACACATAAATAACACTTAAAACAAACAGGGTTCAGCTAATACAGGTTTCTGTTAATGGATGTGCATTCTGGCTTCCCAGACATTACAATAACAGCGATGAAGAAAAACTAAATTATAATAAAAAACCTTGACAAACCATGCACTCTTGTTCAATGCGAATGCCGTGGAAGAGCAGTCATTTATTCCGTCATCACAGGTATATCTGTGTTTAAACTCATTTAAGGCTTTGCCAGTTTAAACATTTAAGTGCCAAATGATGCAAGCTCACGCGCGCAGTAAGACCATGTAATGCCGCAGAACATGCGCAAATATTAAACTCTCTCTGAAGTATTGTGTTTAAATGGACAAATCCATACAAAAATGTCAAAACGCCCGTCTTGGTAAGTATCCTATTCCCTTAAAGTGACAGTCTTTATATTAATTTCGAAGAGCAGCAACAACAAAAAAATAAAAACAAAAAAAAAATCTGCACTGCTTTTGATTTATCATTTTCTGTACCTAAAAACTAATGCTAGACCTCCTTAAAAAAAAGACTGAAAATCACTGTTTATTTTATTTGCATCTTTATTCTACTGTATTTATTTGTGCTGTTGCTTGTAGTTAAAATAGAATATTCGTTTTTAAGTATAGTTTTTCCATAAACAAAGCACATACCAAACTGTACCGAAACCGTCACTCTAAAACCGTGAAACAAACGGAACCGTTCCATTCGGTTATATAGTCATTTTAAAAAAAGAACCAGCAATTTGTTCATAAATCAGACATCACTGATTGTGCGGTTTATTTGTTTGTGTATGCAACCAATGAGAACTACATAACAGAAAGTGGTGTCTGTTCCTTCTCCTATATTTTACAATGTCCTGTGGTTCTCAGCATATTTGATTCAGACTGCAAGCTCACAACGGAGCTTAAAAAAATAAAATATCATAATAAATCATTTTGCTGCAGGGTTGTAGATCCAGCAGCAGGGACCTGCCACTACTGGATACAAACAGTAAAACATTACCGCCTCTACTCACACATTGTAATGAGGAAAATATATAAACAGACAGTATCAGTGAACCCCGAGGATTGACACAATCTCTAGTCAGAGCTTCTAAAGCAAAATACATCACTTCAGAAATAAGATTAGGCTGGTGATTTCAGCTGAAACATGAAGGCTCGTCTTGCTCAGCAAGGAGCTGTTTGTAAGCACATCTCCAAGCAGCGGGAACTCCTAAAGCCTGCTGTGACGCTGGACGACGGGCTTCACGCAACAAACACAAATGCACATAAGCTAATGTCCATCAAAACCAGGCCATAGTTCTGGCCAAGTGGTTGTTGGAAAACTCTGTCTGTAGGAATCCGTTGGCCTTATTCAAGGCTGAATGAGCAAACAGCAATGCAACACAGCTGTCTGCTGAATCCTAAAAGCATCAAACCAGTTAGTACCAAAGATGCTCCAATTTGTGTTTGCCAGCCGGCAGCCAACTGGCAGAAGAAAAACACACACGCAAACACCGCGATCATTAACTTGAAATCACCCTCTACAAACAGATGGGAGTTTCTTCAGCTACGAGAACTTTCATGTCTATGGGGTAGATTGTTATGAAAACTAACAGACTAACTTTTTTCTTGTTTTATGAAGGTCACATTAAAATATGAGACATTATAAGGGCAGGAGTGAGTTCACTCGTATAAAAATTAATGGGAGAAATAGTCATTTGCAATATGGCAGCTGCAGTCCGGTCTTACATTTTTAGAAGAGCCAGCTGTCTTTTTTATAGCACCAGTGTCTGTTTATTTACTTAAAAATTAATGTGCATAAACAGTATTTATACAGTATTTTTAGATTTTATATGACTGGAAAAGGTTGCCTGAAGGAGTTAGAGACTTAAAATGGTACTGAAACTTTTTCTATGGATTAATTTATTTTCTCTCTATTTTTTTTAGAATACATCTATATTTATACAGACATTATAAAAATATTTGTATAATTTATAAGATTTAGTACTTTGAAAATTATTCATATAAGATTTCATAAATTAATACTACCACACAACAATTTTGCTATTCATTTATTAACGGTGTTAAGTTTAGAAATTAAAAATTATAATATTTGCCACAAATCAAAAGCTTGTTTGACAAGAAATCTGAAGCAAGTTAATAAGAATAATCAAGACGAATCCTGCTGCCAAACAAAGTCTCATTTAAATTCAAATTTGGAGGATCTTTTAATGAAACAAAATCCCAGCATTTTATTCAGTTTCTGACCCCAAACACAGAGCTAAGCATATGCCTTTTGTTGGGCCATTAATAAGAGTGTGGCTGTATACTGACAGAACATCATGGTTCAGCAGCCTCTGTGCTAAATGAGCACACAAGGGTTTAGAGCAAGACTGACGTTTTCTTCCTCCTTTCTACCACTTATGCACTTATTCTGCACCCTAAAATAAAAAGTTGGATGTGTTTTTATTTAATTGCACAGTTCATGGCAAGGACCATCTCACAATGGCTTCATTCACTGTTGGGAAATGGTTATTTCCGAATCACAATCAGACTGGTGGACATTGTGGAGGAAGATCCGACAGGATGAGAGAAGTCCTTTTCCCTGTGTGTTCTATTAGAAGAAGTGGTCGTGACTGACAAGCGCATACATTCGGGAACAGCAGACAGTTCACACTGTACCTGAGCGGCTTCATTAGCGATGGCTTTGTCTCAGTCCATGCTGGTTTCTTACACACAGATCCAGTCTGGAGGATCTGCTCCTCTCTGTGCCGAGATGATTGGCACATGGAACAGAATGGCCAGTATATTCAGTAGGACTGAATCAGAAAATGTGAAATATGAAGACAACGAAATCTATATTGAGGTCAACTTTTCAAACGTTCTCTCGGAACAGATTTCATAAGCAGTACTGGAATACGGAGCACGGGGCTATGATTATGCTTGTACTCCGCATCGATCAAATGCTCTGGTCTGGAAAGTTGAGTTATGAAAAGAAAAGATTTTGTTATGCAAAAGCTCAGCTAATCAAAATTAGAGGATATGTTATACTTTGGTCTTTTACTCTAGTAACACTAACTGCACCATTGTATTGTGGCAGAAATGTGGGATACTCGCATCAGATTTCATTATATTATTAATGTAGACATGCATTAAATGTAATGAAGGAGTAATGGAATACAATTATAGTATTTTTTGTGATTAAGCTATGGCATATGTGAATTTATATTAAATTATTTAGACTACTGTTTTTCATACAAATACCTAGAACCCATATACATAAAATTTTACCATGGTATTGAGGGTTTTAACTGTGGTTAGCATGATCTAAATATACTACACTATGTATACTAAATATACTATACTATACTATGGAAGACCAATGTTTAATTTAAATAAATTTAATTTCACTATATAAAGTTGTTACCATTTATACAGATGTTACGGTTTTTGATAATGAACAAATTAACATCTGTATCCTAACTCAAGCTACTGTCAAATGTTCATTTCTAAGAGACAAAAAAATGTATTATTAATATTGCAGCCTGCATTGCAAACGGTTCTGAAGATACGCAATGTCAAACCTGTTTCATGGCTTGAAACACTATCAATGCAGAAACTAAGAAATTAAGTTTTCTATTAATTTTTCTATACATACATATACATACATACATTTTTTTTTTAAATGACTGTAAAAGTGTAAACGATTAAAAGTGTCATGTTCTGACGATAAAGAAATAAAACCACAATGAATGGTTTATTTTCTACAATTTTCAATTTGGAGCAAAAATCTTACTTCAAACTTTCAAAGAATTAAAGTTTAGAAATTTATCATGCTATGAAATTTTTTATAATGTAATCATTTTTTTGGCCATACTGCCCAGCCCTAGTTCATCCAGTCAAATTGGAGGATAACTGTTGCATTAGGTTACACAGTGGAATTTTTCATCTGCAGCATTGATTTATCCTACTACTTTTTTATTTGGATTTATTTTACAGATACTTTAAATAAAATGTGAAATATATTGCTTTGAAGGTACACATTTTATTTGTTATTTCAGTTCTTGTTTTCTCTGTGAATCGAACCCATGACTTCGGCGGGGTTAGCACCATGATAGACTGTGTGAGCTATGGAAAGTAAAATCTAGCAATTAAATAATCCACCAAAAACGATTCCTTTCATCATTAGAAGGAAAATAAAGTTATGAAACAGTGCTGCCAATTTAATAATATCCATTTCAATTTAAACCAATTAAATGCTGAACTGTAAATCATGCAAAATAAAGGATGCGAGTATAGCCCATATAGCCCCTGAGAACATAACCAATCATGAGGGCTGTACAATATGGAGAACAATCTGAAGCTGATAATGAAAATCATCTTTAAATGAATAAACTTGATAAGTGTGTCAAATCTATTTAAATTATTTTCAAGAAATACTTAATTTACATAAATGACATCTGGTACATTTAAGTTAAACCAAATATAGAAAGAATGGTGCTTTTACTTAACTTTCAATTTTTCACAAAACTGTCCACACTCACACATCCCAGTCTTTCCTTAAATTCCATATTTTACAAAGCTGTTTTGGTACCAGGAACACCAAAAATGTGCTAATCAACTGTCCATCAGTTTAATCTATCAAATTATAAAATGATAAACACCCGTTCTCTTTTACCGCATTCTCATTACTTCTGTCCCAGGTAATGTAGATTTAATGGCCTTAAACAAGCTCAGAGTGTGTGAGATATTCAAAATCACACTAATCCACAGATTCTGAGGCCTTAATGATTTTTCACGGTTGGTTAAATGCAATTCATCAGGAATTTGCCATATACTGCACAAGAATTAATGCAATTAATGCAAGTGAGGTTAAATGCTAGAGGGAAAGATCTTTGCACACTTGGTGTGTGTGTGCATGACACACAACATGTGACACAGAAGCAGGCATAATGTCTTGACTAAGCACTTCCATATGGCATGACTGCAGCCTGATTTTTCTCTGCGAGCTAAAGTCCTGGGGGTTGTAAAGTGTCTGATTTTGTGAGCACGTCTTCCAGTAAAGGCTTTGCACTATATATCGGAGTGTGTGATCCATCCGGCCGGTCTCAGCAGCTCACATCTCACTGAGGAACAAGATCTGAAGCAGCACAAAACAGTCGATTCCAGCTGCCTGGTCAGGTCAGGTATAGAAACCCTGACCAGCGTATTCCAGATCATCTTTTATTCACATCCAATGTAGCATTAACCCAACCTCTAAATTAATAATGGCAAACCCTGCCAGACAAAATGTGTGTTCCATGGTCTCTGATGTGGCCGTACGCCCCATGGGGCCAACCTTACTATTTGAGAAATTTACGAGCACTCAAATGTGCCTGGAAACACACATGCACATCTGAGTGCATAAGAAAGAGTGTAATTTAATTCTTGCCATATTGTTATTCTGATAGTGTGTGAACCAAATAAATTAAGACCGTATATTCTACTGGCACGTCCAAAGCAAAATTATGGAGGTTAATCAAATGTGCGCTGTAAATCCCCGGCCTGCCCTCCAGCTGAGCACCAAATGACTATGTGGAGTTTACAAAACAACAGCAGCACGTCTGATGAATTTTTCATAACACGATCTCGACTCGCAAAAACAGCAAGATGTGTGACTAACAAGATTCAGAGAGCTCAATTCATTAAGAGGATATACGGTTGGAAATGATCAGTATGATCAAAAAAAGTTTTCAGTCAAAGTCAGTCCCTCATTTGATCAGATTCACTTTTTTATTTGTTTATAGTGAAGTAGTAACTGAAAATTATCATTATAAAATATGTTTGAAATAAAATAAAATAAAAATCTAAATTACTAATAAATGTTTGTTTAAATGTAAATGTTTATATTCCGATGTTGTATGTAAAACAGTCGATTTTCATAATTGCTTACTACCGTATTTTCCGGACTATAAGTCGCACTTTTTTTTTTCATAGTTTGGCTGGTCCTGCGACTTATAGTCAGGTGCGACTTATTTATCAAAATTAATTTGACTTGAACCGAGAGAAATGAACCAAGAGAAAGCATTACCGTCCTCTCGCGGCCTATAGACGGTAATGTTTTCTCTTGGTTCTTGGTTCTAAATAAATGCGACTTATATATGTTTTTTTCCTCGTCATGACGTATTTTTGGACTGATGCGACTTATACTCAGGTGTGACACTTAGAGTGCATCATTAATTTTCACCTGTAAATAGATTTCACAAAAGTTTTTAAAAGTCTAAGTTTCAAACTAAGGTTTGGACCACATTTAAGCATTAGTTTTTATAAATTGACAATAACTCTAAAAATAATAAAAAATAAAACACTAATGCTATCAGATAAGTTATTTCTAAACTGTTTTAATTGGTCTGTTGTGCACTAAACTTAATTGTTAATCAATCAATGAAGCTACAAATGTGTTCGGACACAAACTACTATCACACACACACACACACACACACACACACACCTGGGCCAAGTTTAATCAGTACAGGCAAGTCTGACTGTGAAAAGTTTATTGTGTCATTATTATTTGTAAAAATCATCATTGTTGTTCTAGAATGATAACTGTAAGTGAAAATGCATGCTGATAGTTCCCAATTTTTTGGAAGGCACAGTGTCATTTCTGGGAGGAGCTAAGTCACGCATATTACAACATAAAGAGTGTGATAATGAGTTGCTGCTGCATACTCTGAGATACTGATGCATATTACAAAGCTCACAGGAATATGGATGGACAGTCCTTCATGAATTATTCACAGACTGGTCTGCCCACTCACAACCTGCGCTTTTCAGCTTCAAAATAGAAACAGGTCAAGAGGGTGACGGGCAAAAGCAGCAAAACAACATTTCTTTACAGACAAGGAAAACACATTAATGCGAAAGAGGCACCAAAGAGGATCAAGGTATCATGAAACTATATTTGTGCAGTGTGACCATGCTATCCCTGCCTGATGAAGACAGAAATGCTTTTGTTTTTGCCCTCTTGAAAGCAGAAATGGACCCAGACAGAGCTTGTGAAGTGAGAAAGAGCGGAGAGAAATCAAAAGCCTTTTTGATGGAGGTCACCTAACCACCTGTGCAGCGCTGATTGACAGTTCTGACTGCTTAGCAATTCACTGTTGAGATGTCAACCTGTATGTGCATGAATCATAGTTTCACAGTCACACTCGAGACAGAGACTCACCAAACAAATTGCTGGAGTGGCCTTGTTTAGAGACGGGACGCAGTTCGTTGGAGCCCCAGGCATAGCGCTTGTAATTATCCCAAGAAAACTGCATCATCTGAGGAGAGAGAGTGACAGATGAAGGGGGTTACCTTTGTGAATTTTGGTTGACTTCCTAAATGCAAAGGTAAAACAATCACAGAAATTACAGAAAGTAATCACTTCAGGAAACTGCATGGTTGCCCCTTGATGCTGACAAAGCAACTGGTTTTCAATCACGGATTGATTCCTTTGAAATGTTTGTGTACAAAAACCATTTAAAATGGGAGTTTTTAATAATCATGGAAAAGTGGACTGGGACTCGTTTCCGACACTAAGGCTATATCAATCCTATGAGTATACGGATCAATCCAATTCCACTAAATCAAAGTAATTAAAAAGGCAAAAGCACATTTACACATTTTGTCAACGCAAAATAAAAATGCAAACTGTTCCACATTTAACGGTGCATAAAATTAGATATAAAATGACATACCTGTGCAATGTGTTTTAAGCTTACAAAATGTTTGAGCATTTTGTGAATTATAGTGAGCATTTGTAAGAACATCTGAAAGCATCTTTCCACACTTTGTATATTTCTAAAAAAAAAAAAAAAAAGACATTTTAAAAGAAAAGTGCAATGCAAAATTGTGTACATGACTCATTATAATGAAAAATACAAGAAATAGAGTAGCTTGAAACTAAATTATTACAATTTCACATTTTTTGTTTTGTATTTTTGTTTACTTAAAAGTGCTGTGTGTAGGATTGACACCAAGTGGTTGAAATAAGCATTGCAGTCCAAATTCAAAATATTGGAGAGGGGTCTTTTCACCCGGCCCCTCCTCCTCAGACTTGACAGAGGCAGGTTGCCAGATAGACGTCACAAACAGGAACGAGCGCACATGACCATTAATGAAAAGAAATACGCTGTGTTTTCCGCCAACTGACAACCCGGGGTGCCGAAAAACAATTGTGTAAACTGGCAGTGGATGGGTTTCACAAACCAAAACAGAGAAAAACATTCCTGCTTGGAAAGCACATTTTCAAAGTATGTTAAACAAGTATGTTAACTTGGCATGTTTCTTAAATATCTGCAAACATATTATGGTTTTTTTATGCTTTAGTAGAGTCAAAAACTTAAATACAGCACCTTTAAAACACTTAATTTATTAAGTAGAAGGGGAAAAGCAGCTGCATTATTTACTAATGATGTGTGGTGTGTAGAGGAAACAAAGATAAGCAGAAACGCTCAGAACTCATTTTTCACTGTGACAGGACGGTGCTGATGATCCCAGAGAAACAATGATTGGAGAATGATGAAATATCCTCAGTAATTTGTGTGTTAAGTAATCCACCTCCAGCTCATTCATTCTAAAACTCACAAGAAAGAGTTTTTAGACCACAGTTCTTGCTCTCCCCAGGGGTGTCAGTTAGCAGCTCAACAGAAACAGACCTTCTGTTCTCCCTGGAGAGCGCCAGACAGCACCAAAAAGAGAAAGAGAGAAAAAAAATAACTCCTGACACACACACACACACTCCTTGGACTCAAGTAATTTACAGCCTCGGCACAGACTCCCAACACCAGCCAACTGGCTCCAGTCAAATTAGATCAGTTTATTGACTACTGGCCAACTTTAAGCGTGCCCTAATCATGTAACTCTCTTTGCTTTCAAAGACAGCCACTCAACACCAAACATACTGACTGAAAAAGAAAAGATAAAAGAAGTGGAAACAAGTGTCTTAAGCTGAGGAGTCCAGGCTGGAGATGAGCAGATAGACAGAGCTGCCCGCAGGCCTCCAACTGGTTGAGAAGACGACCACAAGCTGTATTTATTCTTACCAGTGCTTCCTGCACCGCTGAAGCTACAGCACGAAAAGGCAAAAATAGATTCTTATTTTTATAACTGAACAGAGGGTAATTATTTTTTAACTAAAACTATAAAAAAAAGGTAAATTGAAAGAACTGAAATGAATAAAAAAAAAGAAAGAAAAAAATTATAATGATAAAAAAATAGAAATGTTGCCAACTGGTTTAAGTACTAAAATTACTAAAAGGAATATAAAAATTTTAACTGAAATAAAACTATAGTAACATTTTTTCAAAAGTAAAAAAAAAAAAAACGTAAAAAATTAACAAAAGCATGTAACAAAACAACTTGCCTTTAAAATAAATTAAAATAATGAAGAGGAAGAAAAAGTGAGCATGGCAAGACTGTTTTTTTTCTTTCTTGCAATCGGTATAAAAAAAAAAAAAAAAAAAAAAAAGAGCCATTCATGACCACATACTGTATATGCATTTAAAAAAAAAAAAAAGGATAATAAAAAAATAAAAAGACAATTTAAAACAATTTAATGGCCCAAATAAAGTAATAATATTAATAGTAATAATAATAATAATAATAATAATACCAAAACAAAAAAAAGCAATAGATATAACTTTTATCCCCTTTATTACTTTGCACATTAAAACCAAGTAAAGACTGCTAAACACCATGAATCATGGTCATACTTAAAATAATCCTTAAACTGTGTTTATTTTGTGAAAGACTCACACAGTCTAACATGTCTACAACACACATCAGTTTAAATCCAAACACAGATTCTGCTTTATTGAAATTGCTTTTTCAAGAGGATTTTAATACCTGCAAATTCTAATATGTCCGGTGTAATCCTATCATTTGTGGATGTGCCTGCCATCTGTCTGCAGCGCTCCGGCTGAGTGATTTCTGTCTTTCAGACGGCAGCGGGCTCCAGTGACGTCAACGAGCAACAAGGTTATGGCCCACATGTGATTACTCTGGTGACGCCACCCAAAGGGTCGGGTCAGAACATGGTGCAAACAGTACACAGAACCCCAGACAACCTTCAGTGGCGGAAACACAAGCATGAGGTCTGGTTGACAGGGGACCGACACTGAGTGGCTTATGTCAGATGAGCGGAGAGGACAGGTGCACATGAACATGGTGAGGATGCTTGAAATTTGTTATTTCTTTCACACATTCCTGAGAGGCATCCACCCCACGGCCTGCCAAACAGATCAAACAGCTGCCACAAGGTTGAGGTGCTCTGAAGCACATGCCCATTCCTAGAGGTCCATCTCTTTCTGGGAATATTTTCAAAATAAGCTGTTGCAGTGGGACCATACGAAGCGGTTTAAATAAATACAGGGTATATACAGCGATCCTTAAGTTAAATTTACTACTTTTTAATACCTTTTTTACTACTTTCAGAATATTTTTTAAAACCATCACGACACAGAATTGCAAGTGTTAATCAGCGACCTTTCTATTATTTACACAGATTTTGACATATATAACATACAAAAATAATAGATTTAGAGACTGATGTTGACAGCATATTGCACATTTATTTCACTTAGTAAATAAAAATAAAACAAATACCATAAAATGTGCAATGGAGAAAATGGATAGTTCCAGCACACTGGCTGGTATTCATTGCAAGTTGATGCATTACAAACAGGCATCTTCTATGAACTGTTGCGGATTCTAAGAACTGTTGCGGATTCACAAACTGCGCCACAAATTTTTGGCGGTGGTGGTGGAGGTGCAGCCGCGCAGACAGCTGAGATTGGTAGAATTAACTGCTCTCTCCGAGCACGCATTCCATTTTTATGTTTAGGGGATTGCATATGCGACCGAAGTGCGTTAGCTCCCATCCAGTTGACATTGATGTTTTTTTTTACACACCGAACAATAAGCCTTCCTGTTAGTGTTGTCATGGTACCAAAATTTCAGTATTCGGTACCGATACCAGTGAAAATCCACGGTTCTCTGTACCAATTTCGGTACCAAAGCAAAACACAAAAATTTGCTAATAAAAAAAAAAAAAACTTTTTAGCACTAAAAAAAAAAACAATGACATTCTTTATACTTATTTACAACTGTGTTTAAAGTTATATAATTATGAAAAACAGTAAACAAGTTTCACCCAAATTTAATTTGTCTTTTAATTTATCAAATTTAAACATTTTATTTTTGGTAAATAAAGGGGATTTGCAATTAAAATTAAAACATGGAAGAAATATTGAGATTTATTTCTTTAAAAAATAAAGTTTTTTATTTTTTTCAACAGTGGTAGCAGTATCACATACATTTTACTAAATAGTAATATTTCTAGCACAATGCCCTTATGTAAAAAGTTTCTTTTAGGCGTAATGAATGCATATTTGTCATTTTGAAATTGCTATTTGTGCATTAGCTCCGCCCACTACCGGAGAAACCGGTATGTCTTCTGCTTTTTCGAAAATTAATATGAATAATTCTAAATGAACTCCATTATTTTGACAGGAGAAGACAACAGATGCTGAAATTAATGCAAGCGTCATGCACTTCAGTCTATGTAGTAAACAAACCCGCACGTCTCTGCCATTCATTAATTCACACAGAGACGCGCAGAACACAGATTCATATTTCAAACAACTTTTGCGGCTTAACATTTACAGATACTGGTCCATATGGAGATTTGATTTGATTAATTTATACTTTCACAAATTCCATGACTGTCCATATTAAAATGTAAGTTTCATTTACATGACTGGATTTTGAGATTCCGTACTCGTTTTCTGCTTTGCGGAAATCATAGCGCTGTATGCGTCAAGAACCGGGTTTGAACGGGACCTCGGTACTACCGGTCCTTAAAGAAACCTGGTACCGTCACATTTAAATTTTTTTAGTACCGACTTGTTGTTTTTTGACAACACTACTGCCTGTTATTCCCTGTACAGGCCTGAGCCAGTCGTTAACCCAGCTATTAGAAAACTTGCATTTGTCCATGAAGACGACGATGGTTGTCCAGTCGTTGAAGATATGCCTTGAAGCAAGTCTAAAATAAAACGTAAGCCAGCCACTTCTGTAGAGCGCGCGTTGTGTTCTGAGATGATGCCGAACCATAGTGCCGAACGACCACTGAATATGACGTCAGCATCAAACATACAGTGAGACGGAGACGGAAGATCTTTGATTATGTGCCCAGATATGCTAAAGCCCATATAAACGAACTAACGCAAACGCAGATATAATTTCAATCAGAATAGGACACCTGATAGTCTGGAAAAAATAATACCTAATTTGGAAAAAAAATAATACCTCTGAGACCACATTTAACACTTTTAATGGCCTTAAATTTGACCATTTTGATTTATCACTTTTTAATACTTTTTAAAACCCCGCGAAATAAGACACCCTGAAATAAGAAAAAATAATATAAAACTCTATAACAATGTTAAAAATATACAGTTCTTCTAGTATATAAAACCTTCAGTATAATTTCCACCACAGCAGACAAGAAATGTTTCTTGAACAACAATTATTGAAGGATCATACATACACACACACACACAGGTTCGAACATACTCTGTTTGCAGTGTGTATGTAGTCCATGTGTGGTACTGAAGCAGCACAGACAGGAGTCTGCTCCTGATCCGTGGCTGTTTACCACAAAAACAACATTTATCCATCCTTTTGATTTTAAATCCAAACATTGTTACTTAAAAGAATTGTGATTCTTTTTTATTTTTACACTGTAAAATAATACAACCTTTCATCATTTATTCAATGCTTTTGACTTTTGCATTTACTTTTAGATTTATATATCAAGTTGCTAAAGCAAAACATTTAAAATACTTTCTTACGTTATCCCAAACATTCAAAAGTAAATCTTACCATTGACAGAAACAGTTAGCTCTGCAGCCATTCTTTTGCATTTAAATCTTTATTACAAGCAATCATGCGGTTCATAAAGAACTTTAATAAAAAAACTTTAAAATCATTACCTTGTTTATCTAAAAGTGTTGGCTGTGAAACACAGACTTTAATTATATGCATTCATGGTGTAATTACTACATTTGTGTCAATGCATGCTCATATTTACCGCAAACAATGCACTGTTACCTTAATTCAGCACATACTGTGCAGCAAAAATAGACTGAGTGTGGAAATAATCTCTAAACAGCTGCAGACACACCGCTCCTAAACGCACTGCCAGACCGCAACAGTGTGTGCAGTGTGAACACTTTAAACCATTAACACGAGCGCAGAAAAAATATGCACCACATATGCACTGCAAACGGAGTATTATTATGTGTGTGCGCTGCAAGTGCGGTCTTCAGGAAAGTGAGCACTGGCAAGAATAAAATAAAATAAAAAATGCATTTTCTAAACTTTAGTGACGATGTGACACTACCTCGATAGTGACGATTCCTGTGTCAACTGTGCAGACGCGATGTGACCTTAGCCATTTGCATTTTTAGAGAGAAAGAGTGTGCTGTGATTCATTTACAACGTTTGTGAAAATTATGGCTCAAATAAACTTTTTCAAACTACTTTCAGTTATTTAATTAAGAAATATGAATTGTACCTCACCTAACACATTAGAATTATTTCACCCACACCGGACAGGTGCATCATCAGCTTGTGATGGGTTTTATGAAATCGGCCTTTTTAGAGACCGCTGATAAATCATCCCAAGGCAATTATCGGCTGATTGTGATCGGTAGCTGATCAATCGGAGCACCCCTAAAATATATATATATATATATATATATATATATATATATATATATATATATATATATATATATACAGTGTTTCCCACAGCCTTGCACTCTATTCGTGGCAACACTAAAACTACACTAAACAAAGAAAAATATATTAGAGATTAACTAGTTATAGATTGAACTATCAAATCATATACTTGGTTGTTTTGATGTTTTACATTTTGTGCACTGAACACAGTGCTCCATTTGCAATGTGGAAATGACTCGTGCTTCCTGTCTTCAGGGAAATGGAGAGGAAATGGGGTTGGCATAGCGGGCTAAAGGGGGGTAAATGGGATCCAAGAAGGGATCAGAAAAAGAAAGGTTTTAGGTCAAACAGAAAGTGAGGGGAAAAAAGGAAATGGACTGCATGATTCTGGCAGAATGAAATGGCAGAAAAAAGTGCTTTTGTATTTTGGACTTTGTAAAGAGTGAGGGAAAGAAAGAACCCTACAATCTGCATGCTAGCAGAAGCACTAAAATCGGTCACAATCTCAGTGCTGGGTAAAATTCATCACCCACTCTCCATATACTGCCTGCCTTTAATCTTCTGCATGTTCATTTTAAGTTCTCCCAGAAAGACTACTTTCTATTTCTATAGCAACAACTGCACTCAAACACTGCAAATTCAACCCCTCCTACTGTACCCGCCTGCCCGTTCCCAAACCCTCCATCTCTCATCATAACACCCCTTAATATGCCTCTTTTTTTCTTCCTCACACCAACAGGGACAATGCGTGCTGACAGTGCTTCTTTTTCTGCTCCAGAACTGTAGTGCAAGTCGCTTGAGACTTCAAACAACAAGTTCAGTCATGGATTGGTGTTTGACAGCCCATTGTTTCTCTGGAACTGTGCACTGCTTTGCATAGTCGCACAGTGTATGTGTGTAAAAGCATCCAGTCGAATCAATGTCAGGTATTGAATCTGGTTAAGGTCCATTGACATCAGACTAAAGGCCGAGAGATTAAAATATTATACACACACACACACACATACATATAATATATATATAAATAATTAATAATAATAAAAATATCATAGTTTTTGCAGAAAATTAAAAACATACAAAAAAACAATACAAAAAATGAAATATAAAATAAATAAAAAATAATAAAAAATAAAAAAAAACATACAAAAGTGTTTGTGTTAAAATAAAATAAAAAATAAAATATAAATAAATATATAATACAAACATTCAGTCAATATATTAAATTGATTAAATATTTTATATTATAGTTTACTGTATATAATATAATATATAACACAGTATATACTGCATGTAATATACTACAATCTAAATTTTTCTACCTCAAAGCTCATAGTTATAATTGATATAACAAATAGATCAAGGAATCTGAAAAGCAAATCAAATTCAAAAATCATATTAAAAAATTAGTTTTTGGAAACTAATTTTGGAAATTATATACATTAATATCCTCACGTGGGATTTTGTCTGATATATGATTAATTTAAATAATTCAATTAATAAAATCTGTATTTACATGCAATTGAATGTAATTATTTAAATTTTATTGAAAATGCTACTAAAAAGCCAAAACAAAAGTGTTATGTGGTTGTCATTAAGATGGATGTCTTTTCATTACAGAATCTGACAATGCATCGGTCTTCCTCAAAAGTCAGTACAATCAAAACCACCGAGCACATTAGGTAAACCCGTTTAGCATAAAAATCTAATTAGACCCACCTGGGCATCAAGCCTGTGCTTGAAAAATTGGTTAGAGCAAAGCAGAAGACCATAAAATCATCAACTGGCTTTCGTCTTAACAAATGCATCCTTTTTCACCATCTACTTCAGTTGTAACATTTCACCTCAACTCAAGCAAAATAACCAGCCATATAAAATGCCTGAGCACATATCAATAGATTAATTCAAATCTGAGCCACAGATACAGGCTTTCGAATGCCGCTTTCAAACTCCTGAAAAGGTTCTAGTAACTTAATTACAACCACCACAGTCACAAGAGAGACTATCAGAGGGTTTGCGTGTCTGCCACGGAGAGAATTAGGATTATGAACTGGAGCCTGTCTCCTCCTTTAACCACTCGTACATTCTCACAGTCGCAGATTCTTCAGCAGCTTATCATTGGTAAGATCTTCATCCCTTCTCTCAACACACGCAATCTGTTCCCAGCAGGCATGTGGCTTTACTCTCATTTACAACTTCTTGTTTACTGCCTTGGTGGTGCCGTGTTTGAAATCCATACGTGGCTGTGGCAGCTTGACAAAAGAAATCAATGAACAACATGAAGCATCTCCATTCATCGTCTAGTGGAGCTTACCAAAAATGGCTTGAATGTCTTCTGTATGCACTGTTGATGGGACAGGTATCGAGAGATGGGACACGGAAATGCCGCAAGGAATAGCCTAGTACCTCTATCCTTCAAACCAACGCATATTATTCATTTCTTGGTTGGTTCCACGTGTGGCCTTGGCAGCCGTTGCTGAGGAGGAAAGAACAACGGTGTTTTCCAAGAAAAACAGGACCTTGGTAAATAAGTAAAGGAATATGAAACATGATGCATGTTGAATGTTAACCATTTGCATTTCCATATAACTATAAACTATGATAAAAGTATATTACGACAAAATCATGTGCTCGTGCGAACAAATGAGAAAGTTGCAAAAGAGTGACCAGTGGGAAGAGCGAGTCTGAAGCCCTGCATTGTGATGCACGTTCAAGTGGTTTTGTGCATTTTGCCTTGTCTCTTATTTGTTCAAACAAAGAGAGGAAGTTCTTTTTTTTTTTTCTTGGTTGATTCTTTAATTGGCAACTTAGAAAGACAAAGCTTAAAGAAAATCCAAAGATTCCAACTGTTAATAATAATAATAAGCTGCTGCTATCAAGCCGCCTTCACTGAGAGGACATTATCAGAATGAAACAGTCATTTTTATGCTGTTTTCCAGTAAAAGCAGACAAGGTGAGGTAGTGTGTAGCTGTGGAGATAGTATTCAGGAGCCCTCATAAGTATATGACAAGGCAAATTTGATAAGACTGTTTATAACTACCTAGTCAGCAGCAGAGAGTTCACACAGAAGGAAGGACGGGATAAGTGTCTTTAGATCTCCTAAATGCATTTTCAACACACAGCAATGCTCTTAAAGGCGTAGTCCACATTTTTTTTTTTTTTTTTTTTCTTGATTGAGTTGATGGGGGTGCAGTCTGATGTGCTAATGCCTCTTTTTTTTTTAAAGCATTACTTTTCTCATAAAATGTACCTTTATTGTTCACTGCTCTGTCCTTTCTCTGAGAAACTCGTGATCATTTCCTGCTTTTATGAAGCTCCTCCTTCAGAAATAGGCGATGGGCTCTGATTGGTTAGCTAGCCCAGTGTGTTGTGATTGGCTAAACCGCCTCTAATTTGCATCTAAATGCCCCGCCCCTCATCTCAGCATCATGTGCTCCGGATGTATTGTAAATAACAGTATCGTTAATATCAGTTTGAGCCAGATTGAGAAGCAGAGGATATTGTAGAAGAGGATTCGTGCAGAACCTGTTCAAGCACAGCTCTTAATGGTAGGCCTATGCGTTTTTGCATACTTTTAGATACACTGTAAATGCTACTGCTTATGTTAGCTTTTTAATATACAGTTTTATCCTAATTAAAGCTTTAATACAGTAAGGCAACTGCACTGCACAACTGTCATATCAGTCCGTCAGAAAAGCAGTTCTGATTTTATTTTATTTTGTTAGCTAAATTAGTTATTATTCTTGGCTGGATAACTCTAGCAGGTTTTAAAAGCCCAATTAAAATGTAATATGTACACAGTTTGGAATAAATTACAGTGTAGTCACATTTTTTAATTAGCATGTTTTTGTATTTTTGCTCTTGTACTGAAACTTGTACCGAGAACCGTGGGTTTTCACTGGTTTTGGTACCGAATACTAAAAATTTGGTAGCGTGACTAGTTAGCATGTTTGCACACAGCCTAAAGGAAGAAATGGAAACAAAGCATTCATAAGCTGCCAACTTCACTGTCACATAATACATGTCAGACATTCAATACCAACACAGAGAAGCCTTTAGGAGTAACAACCTCGGTAGCAGTATGAGCACACAGACTAATGATTGATTCTATTCAACGCTCATTATCTCTGTGACATTGAGAAGTGACTAAACAAGAGGTTGATGAAGTGATTGACACCTCCTTAATCTTTTTTGTAAACTCCTGAGTTTTGTTTTGAAGCTAGATAACTTAAAGAAGCTCATGATCAATTCATCACCTTTAATTTAACCAATTAAGTTTATCAATCAGTCTGTTTCAGCACAAAAGCATTCAATAATCAGTTAACTGGCCAGCCGAAGTGAAAGTGTTTAGCTTGAGTACTTCATGTCACATCATGTCTTGCTTTCTTGCATGAAATCAGGCAAGGCTGAACGTAACCAGCCATTGTAATGTTTCCCTGTAAATATAGATAGTCCAAACAGCGTCAATTTCTCAAATATTTAAATATAAATGCAAAGAATAACATACATTATAAACAGTATATTTTAACCCTTAAATATATACTTATGTATGTGTGAATATAAACTGGCAATACCAATAATAATGTAATGCAAAGAAATAGAAAAGTAATATTACATTAATATTACAACAACAACAACACATTAAATGTAAGATATCAGAATGCATTTAAATACAGTGAAGTATTAAATAGAAATAATATTACAACAACAACAACACATTAAATGTAAGATATCAGAATGCATTTAAATACAGTGAAGTATTAAATAGAAATAATGCAAACTAAATAAAATGTATGACTACAACAACAAATCAAATAAACTTGTTACATATTATAAATATAATGCATTCTATTATTATTATATTATTATCAATATTTATACAATGACGGATTAACAGTACAAAAAATGGTTTTAAATAAGGTGGACTGAATTTATTAAAAGGAAATGCCAATTCATATTTAGGTCTGTATATTTAATTTATTCATAAAATATGTTCATGATAAATTAGTAAAGGATTTAATGGCTTTTTATCTCTTATTTAGATGACTGTTATAGCTTATGTTGGGTGAAAGGAAAAATGTAAAATTATAATGCAATATAAAGTATTATCAAAAATAAATCAAAAAAAAAAAAAAAAATGATGACGAAAAATAGCCATTTCAGCAAATGAACATCCCTAAGCTGGATCTAAGGTAGAAGCCTTCAAATGGAGCACATGCACAATGCTGTAATTAACAGAGACAGTTTCGTTTCAGTCACGCCTGTAATTTCACTTCCCCTTACGGCACCAGAAATGGTACAGAAAACAGCAATAGTAATACCAGTCCAACAGCCGATCTCAAACATGCGGGAACACAATTATGCTAACATTGCACGCTACGGGTGTCAAGCTGAAAATTTAGTCATTCACATAACGGCTGTTTCTGAAATGACAGTCATGCTGCACAGAAAGAGAAGATGAAATGTCTTCTCCGACGCCAGGCCTAGAGGCTAAAGAAGTCAGGAGCTTGATGTGTTATTCAGTCAGCGGACGTGACGATAATACTCAAGTCAACCTAGACAACACATGCTACAGCAGTAAAACAGAAGCCTTCAAAAGGAAAAACTAGCGATGAGACCACAATGATCAGCCAACAAAAATAACTGAACTTTTAAAACTTCATCTCCATTTGTGAACGAATGAGCATGATCTGTAAACGCCCACTGAGAATCACGTGCGATCTGGGTCAGGTAAACTCTTCTTAACGGATCAATCTATCAGTCGTTCAGAGAACCTAATAACTGTAGAAATAGATTTTTACTGGGGGCCAACAAATGAATTTATTTATTTGTTTTAGTTTTTTTTTTTTTTTTTAAGATGATGCCACTACTGAAATCTTAGAAGGCATGGTGACTGAAGGCTGATATAAAAAGCTCATATATATATATATATATATATATATATATATATATATGAGCTTTTTATATTACACACACACACCTGTTTGTTTTTGTGAAAAGTGGGGACATACCATAGGCGTAATGGTTTTTATGTAGAAACCGTATATTCTATTCTATCGCCCTCCACCAACCCTAACCCTAACCCTCACAGGAAACTTTGTGCATTTTTACTTTCTCAAAAAAACTCATTCTGTATGATTTATAAGCGTTTTGAAAAATGGGGACATGGGTTATGTCCTCATAAGTCACCCTCTCCTTGTAATACCTGTGTCATACCCATGTCATTATACAGAGTTGTGTCCTGATATGTCACAAAACCAAGAGCACACACACACACAATACACTATTTAATTTAAAATCAATAAATAATTGCTGCAATGAGATTTTACACATTTATTAAATTCTAAATAATTAATAGCAAAATGAATTAAATCCAATTTGATTTAAAAAAGTCTATAAAATAAACAGATTTATGCTTTAGCAGCTTTTTGATTCTGTAATTCTGTATTTTTATAAATACACCGCATCACATCAAGATTTAACACTGCATGACATCTGAGATTTTAAAGCAGAAGTGGATCAGTCTGTGATCTAGAACACGTCTGTCTGACAACAAAACCCCAAGTTTAGGTCACGCAACATGACACCCATCCAAAACATGACTGTAAAGCACCAACTGATCCGAAGTAAACTATTCAAGCACGTCTCTCAGAAAAATATAATAACATCAGCCATTTGAGCCGTTCTGGAATCAATTAACTCTGATTATAGCCAAGATAATTACCTTTAATAAAACACTTTAAATGTTGCATCACAGCAATGCAAATCTAAAAGGAAAAGAGCACAGATCTCTGTGAAATTAATGAAACTGTTGAACTGTACATTTCAAGTTGTACTGGGTGTTTTTTTTTTTTTTCTTTTTTTTTTTTACTAAATGTGTATGATTTAGAGGGATTGCTTTCCAGCTAATCTGATCAGTCCATGCTGGATCTCAAGATATTTCCCAGTTAAACTGAGTATTTAGGCGTTAATGTTATAATTTGGCATGCTACACTTACATGCGAATGAAGAAAACCTGCCATGTGACACCACTGCACATTATCAGCTCTATGAAGCCCAATCGCTGACTGCCAAGTGAAGCTCCACAGGTTAATGACCCGCTGTATGCATTCGTGTGCATGAGCAAAACAACTAAAAAGACATTATGACACACAATAAAATGATTACAGTGGTGAAACTATAACAACCCATGCACGCACACCTGAGGAGCACCTGCAGACGGCATGCCAGAGAACAGGTGTGGTTCAAGAGGGTGGACATGTGCCTCTCTGGCAGAGCAACGATGGCTAGCCTGGCTCACACTACCAGACAAGCTCTCTATCTCCCTCTCAGGCACACAAAGCCATTGATCCACTGCCAAAACCCACTCTCCAGAGACAACCCAGTCCCACAGCTGAAAACAGGGAGGCAGAGTTAAGTTACAGCCATTTGCCTGACTCTCCGAATGAGAGTGGAACCATGGCGGCCGGCCAACGGCGTGCTACGAGGTGCGTCCTCCTCCAGTACCAAGCCATTCAATGCACTCCAACAAAGAGTTTCTCAAATTGTAGGATGAATGGACAAATTTATGTCTGAAAAGAAGCGTGGCATCTAGGGTTGTCAAACACTCTCTAATGGAGTTGAGTGAGATGAATGGAAAAATGCACTTTTTGCTCAGAATGCTTGTCATGGTGCATTAACCCAAACAGAAAGTTTGTTTTAAGTGAATGCTAACAGGTACGAAATCAAATCTGATTTGTCAAAATTTTGGATCGGTGCATTAGAGCTTGAGGTTTAATATGATGACTTATAAATATGCTATCCTAAAATGAATCAAACAATACTGAACAAATTGTTCTTTGCCGCATAGTAGGTTTAGTAAGCCCTCTAGAAATAGAATATAAGGTGAATAAATATTGTCATTATTTCTTTTTAATAAATGAAACTGTACTCACATTGTAAATGCGATAAAATGGAAACTGAACTCAGTAAGGATATTCTGATGGCCAGTCATTCAGATTTTTACTTCACCTGCCAATATATTTACCAGCCTTGTCCCAAAATATTCAACGATTTTCTTATGTAACTCCAAAAACTAAACTTTTCTTTTCTTTTCTGCATGTTTTTGTACAAATCGTACTGTGCGATGCAATACTATCACTCTTACTGAGTGGTCTGTAGTTTCGAACACACTCCTACTGTTTCTTTGATTCTTCCTGATTATCATCATCTCTGCAGCTGCAACAAAACCTCATCCATGCTCGGTGGTTGTACATTATCTTATGACAAATCAGCAGACTATGCCATAATATTTCTAAGAAGTCATGAAAATTGAAGTACAGGGTCAATGAACTTCACGTTTTAGTGGCAGCACAGCAGTCAAAAACACAGTATTACAACTAATAATCATTAGAAGACTGAGCTAAATTAGGTAGCTTTATAAAACATTTGATTAAATTCTGTTATTCACAATCTTTGAAAGCTTACTTTAATACTAAGAGCACAGTTTACTTCATTTGCATCTTTATTGTATTGTTTGTAATTGGTTTCATTGCTCATTTTATCCCCTACTGTGCACTTGTCTTGAATAATTACTTGACGCAATATTTACTCAAAGACTGGCTCAGTCAAAAAAGGAAATGGTGTCATTTTCTCATGCATTTCAAGCTTCAAAACAGCACCATAAAATTGGTCCACATAACATTTGCACTATTTTTCAAGTCTTCTGGAGACATATGACTTGTGCTACGAACAAACCAAACACATTAGAGACGGATCAGTCCAATGCATAACGAATGAATAATTCAGACCAGTTTCGTGCACAGGATCAAACGATTCTTTGAAAATATTAACTTAAGAAATAGTTATTTGTTCATGAATCAAGATTTTCCAGTTTAAATTTCAGTCTGTTCCTCACACAAAGCTATCATACAGCTTCAGAGTTTAAATATAGTGCAAATGGTCACATGGACTATTTTATAAAGGCTTTTACAGTCATTTTTTATAACATTTTGGAGCTTGACAGTCCCAGTCCTCCTGCAATTGAAACTGAATAAATTGGTCAGGATCTTCTTACAAAATTCACTATATGTGATCCATGGAAGTAAGTAGCCCTGGGCGAAAAATCGATTGAATGAATTAATTCGGATTTTTTTTGTTACAGGCGATTTAAAAAATAAGTAAATCGAGTTTTTGTGTAATGGCGCATTTTTGGCTCCCCGGAGCTTCCGTAGCGTTAGTTTCACATGGCAGTATGGCAAGCGACAACAACAACAACATCATAGCACAAACGAAACAGCAAGCAACAACATGGCTACCGGTGAGAGTTGGAAGTTTGTTCCCAAGAAAGGAATAAAATCATCTGTTGTTTGGAACTGGTATGGGTTTGTTGCGACAGACGTGGAGCAAGAGACCCCACGCTGCCTAAAGCCCACCGCAGTCAAAAGCAACAGCACCAGCCGAATATGAAAATGGGGGTTACATTTGTCTTGCTTTTGATTAGGGCTGCTCCGATCACGAGCCGGTTCTCTAATCAGCGGTAAATTCCCTCAGGTGCGTGATTTCACATCGGACAGCTGTTACTACAAGGAGCCATAACTGAGAAGATGCGCAAATCCACCTCATTTTCAGCGTTTATTTGCGCATCTTCTCAGTTAACAAACGGCTCTGTGTAGTAACAGCTGCTCGATGTGAAATCACGCACCTGATGGAATTAACCGCTGATTAGAGAACCGGCTTTACTGACGAGATGCGCATTAACGATCGGCCGATCGTGATCGGAGCAGTCCTACTTTTGATTAAATAAAAACTAAAATTTGTTTTAAGTTGTCTGCTGTTTGTACTTATTACTTTCCTTAAGTAGGGAAAAAAAAAAAAAAAAAAAACGGAAAAAAATCGAAAATCGAATTAAAAAAAAATTAAATCTGAGATTTTATTTTTAGGCCATATCGCCCAGCCCTAGAAGTAAGACAAGCATACAAGTTTGGAATGGCATATGGGCGAGTACATATTTAGACAAACAAATACTTTAACAAATAACGCATGTGTATTGTGCATGTGACTGAGATCATGCCCTACCTGGTACCATCAAGTCACAGTCATAAAGCATTAAAAAAGGCATATTATGTTTCGATTGCAATTCTCTATGCAAGCTGAGTGAAGCTGTTACCACCTATAATTAAACTGGGGAAAATGTGCTTGCAATTTTCAAAATAAGCCAGAGGCACCGAGCCACGAATTCAAGTCTGAAATTCATACCACTGTTACACCTGATGTGTTGTCATAAAACAGAGGTAGACCTGTAGCAGTTGTCTTTAAGGACCTCTGACCCAGAAAAAGATAACCCTTTCAGATTCAGTGAAGAGAAGAAAAAAATCTATTATTTGGCTTCAGTGATGAAAGAAAAAAGAGGGCAGACAGTCTGAAAGTTTCATAAAATCCACAGGTTTCCACAGCAAAACCAGAAAGATACATGACAGCCTACGCCCTATCTGTGCTCTCACAGGGCTGAGGGATTTTCGTTTTGTACAGAAACCAGTTTTAACTGTAATACAATAGTATGAAACCGTACGGTCTCTTATAAAGGCATTGGTATATCAACTATCACTGTAATACATACTAGTCACTCCTTTATGTATTTTCAACAGCTCATGGACAAAAGCAATATAAAACCACCATGACACATATTGGCATGACCTTTATATTAGTGATGGAAAACACAGCAACAAGATTTGACCCTCTGACAGGTGGCAAAGTAATGAAGACTTAAAGGATAATCAATGTTTCCCCTCCATTCCAATACAGAATACGAGGGAGTGAAATCCATTATTTGTTTAACAGGCTGAGCAAGCACAATAAAACCACCAAGACCAAATATTTAAATGAAATTAATGTCTCGGAACCCTGTAGCAAAATCAGAAAGGGAACTTTCCCAGAGCAAAGTGTCAATGCTTCAAATAACACTTTCTGCACTTTATTGGTCTGTTTGATTTTTATGGTTCAATGGAATTGGATTGTGCAGTCATAAAACCAACTATAATTTGTTGTAAGAAGCAAAGAAGAGAAATGGGATTAGTGCTGACATGCTTCGGAGATGCTTTAAACTTAAATATGAATACACAAATCATTGAGGGGAAGTGGAGGTTGGGCCGTACAGCGCACCAGAAGGTTATACAAGGGAATACAACAACAACTTGGTATTCTTGCGAAAGACCAGCTATACATAATAAAAAATAAAAAAAAACTGCTGCTATACTGATGCTTGGACAGAAAACATGATGCTGTAAATAATAAAATCACAAGAATAAATTAGTCTGTCAATAAAACCAATATTGCACAATTTGCCCATAGATCACCTTCAAAAAAAATATGCAAACTGAAGACAATTTCTGGATGCAAATTACAGCATACACTATAGTTTAAAAGGGTAATATTTAATATACAGTACCGTTCAAATGACTTTTTTTTTTCATAAGAAATTGCTTTTATTCAGAAAGTAAACTTATTTATAATGTTAGAAAAGTTGTTTTTATTTCGAACTATCTCATGAGAAAAATATGTTTCTAACTCCTATGGAACTGTACAATTTCAGTTAAGATACATAGGGCTCTATGATTTATGCAATGTGTAAAACATGGAGAGAATCGCGAAATGCAGTCATAAAAACGGAATTCGCAGTTGAACGAGGAATGTCACGAAATGTCAAATTTTAAGTGAATCAATAACAGTAGGTCATTACAGTAGGTCATTACTGATTACGGAAATATTATTACTTGTGTTATATATCATTTCAAGTTCTAATCAAGGCTTATTGAAGATTTAATTTAGTTTGACTGGCCTGCATGCCCATGCAGTTATGAAGTATTATAGTTTATTGACAACTGTCACAATTGACAACAAATGCAAGGTAAATAAGTAAATGCATAAAGGATTTTCAAGTTTCATCACTGACAAAGATCATTCATGCAAAGCGTGCCAAGCCCAACTAATCTAAAATAAAATACATTGTTGATTATTTTCATGTTCAATTATTATTGATCTCATTGATTCACTGTTCCATCATCTCATGCATCTTCTGATCAATGCATTCTAGTCTAAGCAGATGTTTATTGCTGCTCTAATCAGCATTGGACTCTGATTTTGGAGTAATCAATTACTCGAAAACCAAGCAATCACAATTGCAGCACAAGTGTCCCAATGCTTGCTGAAAACACCAACCAAGACTCCCTTGTGTTACTCATTTCACGTGCATTTTAATCTGCCAAAACTAATCTGTGTTTTAGCATAGAAGAGCAAGCAATTCATACAACAAAAGCAACACATCATGGATCCTAGCAAACTGTTCAGATATGCCATTTAAAGCCAGTGAAGATAACGCTGCTCTTGTGCTGAATTTCGCATTCTTCTCACAATCCATTATACATTCTCCAGAAACACCATAATATAACAATGATCCAGAATTTTGACCACTAGAGAACATATTCCAGCCACCTCAAGACCAAAAATTAGAGTGAAAAAGACAAATCTGGCTGGGGACTAACTATGCCTGCAGCAACTGAGCTATTGCTCGAGGGCATCCATTACATATCTCAGTACCTAAGGTCAGTCGGGCTGCTTCTGGCTAAAACGAGATTGACCCAAATAATCCAAAGGCTGGCTTAGGTCTCCAGACAATTTACATTGATCACAGCTGTAGTTGTAAAAAGGTGCAGGAATCTTGTGGAGAAAAAAATAATAATAATTCTCGCTCACCTATCCATATAACTATCCATCAGTAGATTCTACCTCTAAGAGAATGCCTTATTCGCAAGTAGGGTTGCAAAGGGGTGGCAAATTTCCAGTAAATCCCTGAAATATATAAAAAAAAAAAAAAATACGAATATAGTATATATATATAATTAGAGGGCGAACGATAGTATGTGTGTATATATATATATATATATATATATATATATATATATATATATATATATATATATATATATATATATATATATATATATATATACACACACACACACTATCGTTCACCCTCTAATTTATATCATGTATGAATAGGTTTTATGAAATTAAAGGTATTCTAAAATGTCTGTATCAATTTAAGAGGTCTTAAATTTGGGGATGGAAAACAGAAACTACTCTAATGATTAATCAAATTTTCTTTCAAATGTTATTAAACTTCAAAGGGTTATGATTTCATTAGGAACACTGCACTTTTCAAAGAAATTGCTTGTGATCTAACTGTTGATTTATTATGTTCACTTTAATGTGTTTATTTTGTAATATGTTGTAGACAGTTGTAAGAGGGCATATTTTATGTTTGAATGAGCAGTCACAAAAAATAAAGCACAGACATTTCAAACTTAGAGCATCTGTGTATTTTGAGCTTGTTAAAACTCCTGCAATATGCATAAGGCTTTTTTCCCCCCAAATTAATAGGGATTTTGATTCCATCGTAAACTGCATCTGGTTTTTAATTCAATACATACTTTAATATAGCATCTTTCTGGGCTGGTCCGTCACAAGAAGTAAAAAGACATAAAGAACAGGAATTAAAGAACATTATTTAACATGCATTGCTCTAACAGATTTTATGCATTATTTCATCAATTATTACTGCACATTTAAAGTTATTTTTAATGCACTCCTAACATGCGCCCTGGAAAAAAATAGCCCTCTGACTGCACAGTATCAGGAGTTTTGCTTCATTTAAGCTGGCATGCAAAAATTAAACCACTTAAATGTGTTTACATGAATACATGCCATTACATGCCAGTGGTCACATCTCCTATGGAACCGGAAGTTGTCAATGAAAATGAATGTTTAAGTCATTTTCTGGAAGGATCTACCCAAGATATATATTGCATAACCTGACATAAAAGACAGTTGATGTCAATATCATTCAAGATCTTTTTGCTGCCACATAGTATAATCTGACAAGCAAAAAATTTAACTTTATGCACTTCTACAAGTTTTTGCAGCCTGTATTCTAAGTTATAAACTTACTTCTTTTTCAAAACCCCACTATAGGCGCTCTCTTTAAAGTTTAATTTGTATACATTTTTACTACATTGCCCAAACATTGATATCCTATGAACATTTCGATGAGAATTTATTTATCTTATTAGCTTGAATTGTGCATAATTAATGGCGAGAGGAATAAGGGCTGAGCAAGTGGAGAGCTCCGTCATCTATAATGAATGAGAGGAGCTCAGAGCCCAGATGGGTCTGTAACGTGTCCTGCGAGCACTTTCTGCGGTACTCACACTCAAGAGAGAATATTAGAGGTGCAGTTGAGAAGCCAAAAACAAAAGCCACTTTCACACTGCAATTCCGAAAAATACACTGGTAATGTGTCCCGGCAATTGTTCCCGGGTCGCTAGATTTTGCCCCTTTCATACTGCCAGTGATTTCCCGGGAATATGTGCGTGCGTTCACACACAACCCATAAAGACATGTGACATCAGGATGTAGGAGTCGAAAACGCTAGGCACGTTACCTTTCACTCAAGCTGGCGAACGATCTCGGCATTAGCGAGGAAAGTGAGGAACTAACTGATCTCTGCTTCATTACAGTTTGCACATATTTTTTACGTCGCAAACGTTGATCTGCTTTCAAAACACCAGGGTAAAAGAGTCACACGATAACATGCGTCATCACTACGACACAACCTTTACAGCATTAGTTCTGGCTTTTGTTCACACAGCGCTCGTTCAGGGACTAAACCCGGCAATGTTTCTAGGTCACCGTCCCGGGATCAATCCCATGGCGTGTTTGTGTTCACACAGAAGGAGACCTGGCAATGTTCCGGGAATTTTCTGGGTCCAACATGCAGTGTGAAGGGTACTTTTTCGTGGAGTGCCTTTACTGAGGCCACCCTCGATACAAACATAATGCATTCTAACTACAGCCAAAGAGCCACGAGCAAATATATTTGGTGGGGAATATTTAAGGTACAGTTTGGAGCACTTTGTCGAGTCAGAACGGTTTAATTACATTGCCACAGCCTAGCCTTGCTACTGATGATTATTAATAAATTACTAAATGATTTCAGACTTGTTTACTGATAAGAGACTGTTGATTAGCTTTTGCTGCTAATAATGTAAAGATCAAGAACAGTAATTTAACAAATGAAAGATATACTAAACATTTCTACAAAACTTTCAAAAGTGTGGGGTCGGTGAGATTTTTCTAGGTTTTCGAAAGAAGTCTCTTACTAAGGCTGCATTTATTTGATAAGAAATACATTAAAAATGGTAATACTGTGAAATAATATTACAATTTTAAAGAACCTTTTTCTATTCTAAAATGTAATTTATTCTGGTGATGGCAAAGATGAATTTTCAACACCCATTATTCTAGTCTTCAGTATCACATGATCCTTCAGAAATCATTCTAATTTTCTGATTTGGTGCTCAAGAAACTTTTTTTTTATTATTTTTTTTAATCATTGTTGAAAACATTTGCGCTGTTTAAGATTTTTTTGATACTCTGATAGACAGAAATTTCAAAAGGATTAAGAATTTAAAAATAATCGTACTACTGACCCAAAACTTTTAAATAGTACTGTACATTTATAATAAATAAATGTTATATATTTATCAATATTTTTCATTAGGCCTACATATTTATTGAGAACATTAAGTTTAATACCAGTAATGTAAATATTAATATGAGTCAATCAAAGAGATCTGCATTTCTGTAACATAAATTACGACTATATTATTACTATTAATAAATTAAAAAACAAACTACAAAAGAGTCCAATTACTGTGACTTATCTATTTTTGGAGTTTACAGCTTTTAGTTATAAAGGCAAAAAAAAAAAAAAAATCTCACACAACCATTTTCACTTCATTTATTTTCTAAGGCAATTCAAGTCCTCAAAGGTCAGAGTGTCTGGCGGGGCAAGACAGAATGCCCACAGCCTCGTCTGACAAGTGAGACCCCACAGGGTCAAGCTGTGACTGTTTGTTTCCTTCAATGGATGAATTTTCTGTTTGTTGCCAGCGATCAATGGATGAAATCCTGCTATTCAAGGGTGAATTATCACTGTTCTGATGCTGAGCCACTGCTTTAAGCAAGAGAGATGAGGGGCTTGTGAGATCCACAGGAACACAAATAGTCTTGGAGAGGAACGTGGAGGCTTCCACATACACTAATGTGCTTAACTCTATGACGGTTTAATCCTGGCGTTAAAACTCATCCAACTCTGGCGGACTAACTCTGAGGAGCTACCGTATTATCAACAGGTTTTCCACTGTTAGCCATTAAGATGAACTACTACGGAGACTAGAATACGCTTTGTGTCACATGATTAAATATACAAAAAAAATTCATGAGCAAAAACGAGCCCTCCAGCAAAAAGAAACAGTAGTAAAAATTCTCAAAACATAAGCTGGCATTGCAAAGTAACACAATGTAAATTTAAACGACACCGTAGGAGCATAGAAACCATTTCCTTATGCAAATAACTGAAACTGAAACATAGTGACTGACTGTGGAAGACAAACTCACATAAAAAAAGGACACAAGGTCAATACCAACTGAAAAGCGATTTTAAAGCTTTACCATGCTGTCAGTTTTCATCTAGATCTTTACTGTGGACTTGCCTGACTCAAATGGGAAAAGCAGAGCCTCAATCAATAGCAAATTTAATTTAATCAAGCTGATGCTAAGTTAACATTCGACTCATACTGAGGGATTATTAGACTGGCCTGACATGCTCTAAATGCACCCATCCTGACAGAAACAAGAAATGACAGCCTTGTTTATGCTCCTTTACAAGCTCATGGTTAACGCTTTAGCAGGTCACTGCAACCAAGACACTGAGATGAGCTCAGCTCAATCTGAGCAAGATATCTCTACTGCTCCAAGAAAACAGATTTTTTTTTTTTTTTTTAAAGTTACTGTAGTTTTCAAGGCTACACCATATTTACCAGCATCACTTAAGAATAAAAATCAATAGTGATATCATTTATATTTTCCAAAAGAAAGCAAAATGAGGGAATATAATATAGCTTCAAAACAATATTGATAATGAAAAAAATCAAATCAACTTTGCAGGGAAAACATACTTGAGATGGCCATTAATTAAGAATACACAAAACATCTACACCATAGGTTATTATCCAATACTGCAAATATTTTTCAAATTATTACTAGTACTTTACCAACATTATTTATTTATAAAAAAAAATTATAGTGTCTCAGAATACATTACTGTGCCCTTGTAACTAGTAATCCAAAACTCAACACATATAGGCCCAGGTTTTGGCTTACTATTGTCATTACTGGCAACATCACGAATATGATGCTGATGACTCATCTTGCACTTATGATATAACTTACCCAGATTCCATGTAAACAAAACGGTTGCCCTTATCATGTAAAAACATCAAGCTCAATTATGACTGAACAGTCTGAAATACAGGGAACAGGGAGGGAAACATGAACAGGAGCACTAAGATAAATATTAATAACAGAGAATGCTGACAGCAGTACAGGAAATACTGACTGACTCTCGAAAAGAAAGAAAAAAAATGGAAATGCAAACTAAAATACTGGGTGAAATGGGGAATAGTGACTCAAATACAAACAAATACTAATGGAAATATGAAGAGTTCTGGCTTGAAATACTGAAAAACAGGGAATACTTACTGAAACATAAGAGGACTTACTGACTAAAACACTGACTGAAAAAAATAGTGAATACTGACTGAAAATCAGGAAAATACAGACTGAAACGGGCAATCCTCAAAAAAAAAAAAAAAAAAAAAAAAAAAGGAACAATAGCAAAATTATTAACTGAAAAGACAAACACTGATTGAACTGCAAAAAAAAAAAAAAAAACACATTAAGGAATACTGAAACCAGGGAAGACAGACTGCAACAGTAACTGCAATAAAGTCAATACTGACTGAAAAGGAAGGCATAACTGCCTGAAATACAAAAAAATAATAAAAATAATGAATACTGAATAAACAGGGAATGCGAACGGAATAGAGGCAGTGCAGACTGAAAAGACAGGGAACACAGTCTGAAATAAAGACTGAAAATGTTAAATATGGGGGGGGGGGGGGTGTATGGGATAAATACTGACAGAAATGGGTAATGTTGATTAAATACTGACCACAGGGAATTCAGAGTGAAATGCTGACTGAAAAATTTGAAATGATGACTAAAACACTGCCAGGCAGTAATACTAGGTGAATGAGCGATTGAAAGAATGAACACGTTCTCCTGTGAGCGACAGGAGTTTCTTGTCCTTTAACCTACACGTCAGAACATACAGGTTCAACAACAACACGTCTACTTATCTATCCTATTACAACTCTGCGTTTACTTCACTGGAAATGCTTCCTGAAACTGACACGGTCAACACTCCTCCAGTTTTGGTTTCCGGCCACAAGTAACTTACTGACATTACACTAATTTTAATAATAGATTGAAGGAGAAAGTTCTTTTCACATTAATGTCTGACATTTCTCTCGAGTCTAAAAACATCAAGAGAATATCTAGTAAAAATAAATAAAAATAAAACATACAGTACCTCTTTAATCTTGGCTCTTTTCGCTTTAATGTCAGGATCCGCGGGCTCGTGCCCTGTTGCTCCAGGCGGCCGCTCATACGGAACAAACGGCAAACTGTCAGCTTTCGCTCCCTTCCCCTGAGCAAGTTTCTCTTTGTCGCTGTTGATGTCCTGTTTGATCTCGCTCGCCCCTTTTTGTAGGGTGTCCTTGGCCTCAATCAGCGCCTTTTCGTGGTCTTTTCTGATCTTGGCCAGGATCTTCTCATCCTTGCCCGTCCCGGTGCTCGTGTCACTGACCGTACCTGTGCGCGTCTCTGCCTCCACCGAGGAAGAGCGGAAGAAAACTCCGCTGAGCAGCTTCGTGGAATCCGGCAAGAAGAAGATAGCTCCGAAACACAGGGTGATGAAGGCGCTGAACACTAAAAGCAAGATGAATTTCTCCGTGAGCCTGAAGGAGGTCGGGCTGGCGGACTTCCTATTCGGAGTGACCGTGAAAGGCAGGAGAGAAGCTACAGGCATTTTCTTCTGCGCTTAAAACCCTGCCTAAATATGTTAAATTCTACAACAAAGTAACTCCCCGATCACCTTGACCTACACTGCTCACGATAACTGTTACAATGATCTCAAGGTGTCCGAGTAGGAGACGGTAGATCCTGTGAAAGAAGTTGATCCCAATGCACGAACGGAGTCCCAGCGTCTCAACTGCTCACGCCTGAAACACATCTGTGTAAAGTCTCGTTAGCGGAACGGAAGGAATGGCAGAGATCCGTGATTGACAGCGCGCCTTGGCCAATCGCTTTGTGCCGCCAGGGCACAAGTTCGTTGTGGGCGTGTCTTCCGGATTTAAAGTACAGAGGCGTGATGTCTTGTTCAAACTTAATTGATTATGGACTGGGATTATGTTCTTGATCATAACGACATAAAAAAATTATGGAAACGTAAAGGTTGGCCAATTTAGTTTGTTATTTTAATTTCAGACTGTAATTATTATAAGTAGCCCCTGTACAATTGATTAGCATTTTAAACGAAACCCTCTGTAACCCTTTTCAGGCTTAAATATAATATATATATATATATATATATATATATATATATATATATATATATATATATATATATATATATATATATATATATATATATATATATAAAAACATAGTACCAACCTCATCCTACTTTTTAATGTAGTCTGGATAACTTTCCTTTAAACTTACTTCGCTGATGTTTTCTTAAGTGCCATGAATGACATGAATTTGTGTCAAAACACAAAAATAGACAGGAATTAAAAAAAAAAAAACTTTTTTGAAATTAAATTAAATTCTCTATGAAATCAAAAAACTCTCTGTGTTACAGAGAGTCACTGGTTATGATGCAATCGTTAGCCTAATTTTTACAAAAACTGCTTCTACGGGACCATAACGTAAGGTACAAGTTAATGGTGCCTTTTATACATTTTCGTGTTTCTTTAGAAATAATAAATTGATAAATGGAGTCTTTAAACGCCTCTGATGTAAAGTTATTCGCTGTCAAAGTGACGCCAAAATGAATGGGATTCAATGGAATGCTAACAGCAGGTGGGGGTCCGCTAGCCAATGGCAGCGCCCAGGGGTGTTTCAAAAAAATATGAAACCCTGCCTCCCTGGCAGTTCGTCACCTACGCCAAAACAGCTCAACGATTTTTTGATATCACTTCATACTTTATCTTCTCTTCAAATCTTCTGACCAATCAAATGCTCTCTATAATCCGAAGTGCCCACCCCCTGCACTATAAATACACGCTGAAGCTGCGACTATGATCGATCACTTAGTATTTCCTGTACAGTGAATGGCTAGTAGTGCACAATGTAGGCGATAGGGAACGATTAAAACAGTGTAAATAAGCTTTCGACAGGTGCAAATTAGGTCTGATTTTATGTTGTTTCACGCGTAATGCAGCAGACCATTTTGTTTTACTAAGAGTTACATATGGAACCTAGGGGGTAATCTATTGACTGTGACTTCACCCATAGGTTTCCGAAGAACGTTTTTGAAGCCAAAAGTGGGCGGCTGTTGCCACCTTGGCAGCGCATCACACCCGTATATCGAAAATGGGCAAAAAGGTGGGAGCTGGTTGCTGAAGCCGAGCCCTTAATTATGCAGAACTTTAAGGCTTAATATAATTTAAATGGGTGAGTTATAAAAAAAATGCACCCCCCCTCACAGTTTTCATGATGGGCAAATTTAGCTATATAGACCAAAATATTTTTTTTAACCAGGCTGTAAATGTTATTTTCTGCTGTAAAGTTGGGAACTTTAACATGGGGAGTCAATGGGACTGACTCCCTTTTGTCATCAGCCTCAAGCGGCCAGTCGATGAATTACAGTTTTAAGTCACTTCCGTGTGTGCTTCATGACAGAGAGGGCTGGAGGTTGCCGCTTGGGCTGTACCGAGCTTAATGGCTTTGGCCCAAGCAGATTTAAACAAAACATACTGGCTATTTAAAAAAAGGGAGCGGGCTGCTAGATATGTCTCACTCTCTCTTCCAGTTTCAGTTGAAATTATGTCACCACATAGAATAATGGTGCATTTTTCAAGGAACTTTATGGGAAGTTTAAAGGGGTCATCAGATGCTACAGTACATGCACTTTTACAAGTGGTTTGAACTAAAATGTATGTTGGCAGTGTATACACAACCAATAATGATACAAATTCACCCAGTGTTTTTTTTTTTAATCTACTCAAATCTTTTAGCCTGACTACGTCAGACTTCATACGTCAGACTTCATACGTCAGACTTCGTACTTCTGCTCAGTTTAATTTAGCTTCTGTACTCAGTCTGAGATAGCGAACTATCTCCCAGTTTCCTCCGGCCTCAAAAGAGCCGGACAATCAAGGAACAGAGCGTGGACTGAGAGCCGTGACATAGACTCTAAGCGCCGAATGTAAGATCATAGATTAGGTTAGGAAAATCGAAAATGACCATTGTCATTTTTTGTCAATTATGCTATTCCAGACTCTGTCTACGAGGCAAAGTTAAGTAGCAGAGTTTGGTATTACCAGGCTAAAAAATGTTAGATTTTTGAAAATCTCAGATTCCTGTCTTTGTGACTTTACACAGACAGGCCCCTCCCACGATAGTTTGATTGACAGCAGAGTTTCAGCATAGACTGGACTGACGTCTAACCTTAGACCCGCCTTGAGGGAGCTGTCTTCAGTCTGCCATTGTTTCGATGCTGGGGCAGGTGTAGACAAGAATGTCTCCTAAGCAATTTAGGTGTTTTTTTTTGTTGTTGTTGTTGGATGTAATAATGAACATAGCCATCATTATTTACTCCTGATATCTGAGCCGTGGAAGACACAGTGGATTACATTTGTTTCTGAAGGAAATGCGCCCCCAATCTACGTAAATGGGTCAATTTTTGCGCAAATCATTCATGATCCAGCTTCACCAACAGAAAAAAAGGTGTTTTTAAGGACTTTTTAATAAATATTTGCAAATCACTAACTGAATATTGAGATGTTGATGTCTTTAGGCCATGACTTTTATCAAACATGTGAAGTTTGGTGCAAAATTATACATGTTATGTTTGAGTTAATATAATATGACATGTTGCCTACAAGTGGCGCTATGATTATAACTGAATATCGGCCTTTAGATGTCTTCAGGCCAGTACTCTTATCAAACATGAAGTTTGATAGCATGCTTAAGAATAAACATAGAGATTTCAAGAGGGTCCTCGCACCATTGGTGCTTGGGCCCTCACTAAATGGCAGAGGCAAAGCTCAGTAAAGGTTTAGCTATAAACTTGACATATTGTACATAAAACTAGACCAGATTTTCCTATAGACAAGGATTTCCTGAAACTTGATTGCAAAATAGACAGAACGTCAGACAGTAATCATTCAGCCTTGACTTTGTTTTCCCAAAAAACTGGCAGTAACATTGCTCTTTAACAAGAAGACTGAGAACAGGAGACAGCTGCTTCATGCAGGGAGATTTTCGGGCAAAAGCTGAAAAACTGCTTTGAGAGTTTTCACTTTCTTAACAGTAGGATGCTGTGCTCCTCACATCTGGAAAGCTGAAGCATACAAGCTCATTGTTTTAAGTCAGTGAGTTTATCTGCCAGTGAATATCAGCAGTGGTGGGCTGTGCAGCTGTTGTCTGTACGAAGTAGTGACTATGCTAGCAACTTTCAAGAGATCCAGTGCAACAGCTTCAGTTTATCCATATGTTCTTTTTTATTATGATTGATAGCCAAATCTGTTTTACTACAAGTACCCTACTTTTCAGAAACTCCATTGTGTTTTGCTTTTGTTGTTTTCTTAATGTTAGCTCAACCTTATTTCAGGCATTTAATCAAAAATCCATTAAAAAAACACTGACTTTGGGAGATGGAGCTGTAACTTCTAAAATTCTAGCTTGTTTCTGGGTTTTGGCCTACAAAATACTTATTTCTGCTGTACTCAACATTTCATTCAAGGGAAGTTGTGGCCTAGTGGTTAGAGCATTTGACTCCTAACCCTAAGGTTGTTGGTTCAAGCCTCGGCTAGCAATACCATGACATAGGTTCCATCGAGCAAGACACAGAGCTCCCAGCTGCTCCCCGGGCACCACAGCATAAATGGCTGCCCACTGCTCTGGGTGTGTGTACACCTTAGATGGGTTAAATGCAGAGCATGACTTCTGAAAATGGGTCACCGTACTTGGCTGTATGTTATGTCACTCACTCATTTTATTGGGGTGAGCATACACCTTTTCCCCAGACATGTAGTGGACAGGTTTCAGAAATTCCCTAAAATGTCCAAGCTTTGTTTTCCTTTTGCCTTGCTATCTGCAGTCTTTATACATTATGTGGACATGTATTTGCTTTGGCAATTTTCTGTAGATTCTCACACGCCACGATTTGGTCAATTTGGTAAAAAGCCTGCACACTATTGGTCAAACTACTTTTCAGTCATTACCGTCATCAAATATGAAAACAATATGAAAACAATATGAAAACCCATAGATTTAGGCAATTTAGTCTGAGTAATAAGGACTTATGGTTAGAAGACCAAGCCCTATTTGAACAACGTTTTGAACACTTTTGGGCCTGAGTCAATATGCTGTTCAGGGGGCCCAGAATCTACAGCGGCACCCCTGATAAATGTATTTTGTCTTTTTCACTTGTTTATATAAGTGAAATAAATCTGCCAGTACATTTAGACAAAATGCATTTGTATTACAGACACTTGTATTTTTAAAAACAAGTTTTAATATTTTATGCAGAGTTGCTTTTCAAGTAAATATGTCTTGTTTTAAGGCGTATTAGTTACTTTAACTGTAAAATTAGACACAAATGTGACTTTGCCATATTCTCGGCTGGGTGGATTTCATTTGTACACTAAAAGAAAAATAAGAAAGAGCAGCAAAAATGAGAGGAAGGAAGGGCTGTTTTGTGGAAAACAGCAGGTGTCTTGCAGGACATATTACTATAAAAGCACATGGGACGTGCAGTCACATTACCTGCCGCAGGAGTTCTCGCACACAAATTCCAGGGGATTTCAATCTTGTCACTTCATTATAACAGCTGGCTGTTTCTCCCAAAAACACGAGAAAGAGCATGAAGGATGTTGAAGAGGCTCTGCATTAAGGAAGGTATAGTATTCAAGGTAAACTAAACAGAAAAGGAGTATCTGGTCTGGAGAAAAGTAACCAGTTCTACCACTACACCCAGTTTAATTACTCAAAGAGTTCTTGAATGAACTGTAGACAACATTTTTTTTTTTTTTTTTTTTTAAAGGAACAGTTTATTATTTGGATTATTTTACTTTAAGGGTTTAAAGATTTCAATTAAAAATAAAATTGAAAATTTGCTGAACATGAACTCACTCTCCAGCCATCTGTAGATGAGTTTGTTTCTTTATTGGAGTAGATTTGGATAAATTTAGCACTACATCACATCCTCACCAATGAATCCTCTGCAGTGAATGGGTGCCGTCAGAATGAGTCCACACAGCTGATAAAACATCATAAAAATCCACAAGTAGTCCGCATGACTTCTGTTTATAATAAAGAAAAATTCTTTATTAGGGCATTTTAACTTTCAAAATACCGCCAAAATACCATTCCATAATCCATAATAACACTTAGTCCAGTGAAAAGTTCATCCCTGTTGTCTTTTCACATTTCACATACATCAACATATTGGTTTAGAAGGGTTTTTGGACAGTTTTTGCTTGTAAACTGTGCTTAATCTGTCCACATTTCTCTCCTGATTCTGACAAGATGACTTTTTCACTGGAGAAAGCAATATTGAGAGCATCAGTTTGAAGTCTTGATGTATTTGTTTCTTACAAACATGCAGCTTTTCACTTAACAAGATCTTAACTGATGAACTGGAGTTGTGTTGAAAATGTGTTTATCACCTGTTGGGCCTCATTCTGATGGCACCTATTCACTGCAGAAGATTCATTGGTGAGCAAGTGATGTAATGCTAAATTTCTCCAAATCTGTTCCATGGTAGAAACAAACTCCTCTACATCTTGGGCGGCCTGAGGGTGAGTTCATCTTCAGCAAACTTTCATTTTTGGGTGGAATATTCCTTTAAATATCTTTGCCAAAATTCATTTTAATTACTCAAAAAAGGAAAATAATAACATTTTATTGGCCATTTGAAAAAGTGATTGATAAAGAAACTAAAACCTCTCTCTCTGCTCATCTTGTATCTGAGGTAAGGGGCTTCCTGTAGGGGGAACGTGTGCACTGCGTGCAGCTCAACACCTGCCATGCACTTGGTTCGCAATCTCACTCAGCTGATTTACCATTTTCAACTAAACTGAATCATTCACAGTTTGTATTTCACTTGTCATCAGCTGCTAGATGAAGCTTTCTAAACATTGTGGTTTTTAGATGGATGGTTTGAAAGAACCTTAATCATACTGTTCAAAAACCATTTGGTTGATTTATGATGTGCACAAAAAGCTGAGGAAATGAACATCATTCCATGTTTGTTTCGCTTTTGAGGGAGTTTCTATTGATGCCATATGGCAGTTTTCCACATGCTCAGAATAAGCAGGCATGCAAATAATGATGGTCTGTGGGCTTCTAACATGTAACGACAGAGCCTATCAGGTAATGTTATATTATCCATAACTGAAAACATAACTGAAAATGAGTTGTAAAAGTATAATGGCAGAGATTCACAACTAGTGAAACTGTACATTAAAATTTGGGAGGTAAATGTGCAACAGCAACGAAACAGCATTTTATTATTTGAATGCTATGACATTCTTTTAACCAAATATATAGGTGAGTAAAACTATATGTGCATAACAGATAAAAATTACAGTTTTTTTTTTATTCTCACTGACAGTATTTTTGTCATGAACCCTGTCCACGCACTTCTGTTTGCACACCACCAGAGATCACCTTCTCAGTAGTATAGTATGGACTCTTGCACCACACTGTTGCACTTCACCCGGACTACAGTTCCCATCATCCATTGTACTGATTACACACACACAGCTGAATCCAATCAGACATGCTACATGAGACAAGAGGTGTGTTCCATTTGAAAGGGTCCCTACGCAGTGTTCACTGCTCCCTACTCCCTGAGCACGATATATCAGTTGAAGTAGACTTCACTGACAATAACCGCTCATTCGGAACGCCCTGCAAACGTCATCAAAGAAAGTCACAGATGGGGTCGCGCAGATTATGCTATAAATATATAAGACTACATTCATATTTTAATTTTTATTTACAATCACATTTAAAATATGTACACTATACAATAAAAAAATCATTGAGTACTATATAATGAAAAACGTATGTTTTTTATACACTTTAATTGACAATTGCTGCTATTACTTGACTATTAACAGAATTGAAGCCCTGCTGTCATGCAAATATGAAAATAACTTTTATTTGGTTAACTGTATAGCCTATATGTGTTTTTAATAAATGGTCATATAATTGCATAGCGGTCTTGTGCGCCTTCTTCCTGTGCACAGCCGTATAGTAAACACTGAGGTAAATAAAGTAAAATAAAGAAAAATGGCAGAGCCTCGTCTGCTTCTAGTCACTTTTACATTATCATACCTTTTTACAATCCATAATGAATATGAACGAAGACGGCCGTTCTGACTGGTGATGACGTGCTGCGCGCAATGACAGTTGGGGGATAATCGCTCTCCACTTCCTGTGAAGTGATGTATCGATGTTCCCTTATTCCCTGTGCCGTGCTCAGTGCCCTTCGAACTGAACATGTTCACTCCCTTCGGATTGGGATCTCACTTAAGATGGCGGAATACCCTGTGAAGTCCACTTCGCAGTACACTTACGGTCGAACGGAACACACCTAAGGACTTCCTCTTTCTGTCGAGTATTGTATGTGCATACCCTGTTCTGATCATTGCCTGTGTATTTCGGATTACCCCTTAATCTCGCCCTGTTTGGATACTGTTTACCCTTCAACCGTTCACAGTATTATTCTTGTGTCTTGCCCTCAATGTATCTGTTTGCCATCGCCTGTCCCTCACCTGTTTTGACCAGGTCCTTAGATAAAGCTTGCAAATGGAACCGCATGTTGACCGCAACAATTTTGGCCTTTGATTTACATTTTATGAATTTAGCAGATGCTTTTATCCAAAGCAACTTACAGTGCATTCAGGCTATAATTTTTTTCTTTTTTTTTTACACCAGTATGTGTGTTCCCTGGGAATTGAACCCACAAACTTTTTTGCTCTGCTAACACAATGCTCCACCACTGAGCCACAGGAACATATTTCTCTTTCGTGTCACATGCCTGCTTCACTCTGCAATAGCCACTGGGCAAACAATGAGAAATGTGTCTCTCTCACTCTTTCTCTCTGACCAAGACGTGTGACACACAGTCATGCCCTTCTGGTTCTTCACTGCTTTCACATGGTTTCAACAAAGGTATTAATAAGCACTACTATTTTCAGTATTCATAATAAGCAACGTTTCTTTCAAAAACATGAACAAAATCTTACCAAGCCCAGTCTTTTGAATGGATATAGATCATTTAGTCATTCTACCATGTAGTAATGTTAAGTTTTTTTTTTTTTTTACGAAAACAAAACTACTAAACACACACACAAAATTATAATATAAAATAAATGATAACAATTTATTAAAATAAAAAAATAAAGCTATTTAAAAATATTAACAGTATGTAAAAAATGCTAAAATTAGATTGCACTAGTTCAACTAACAGAGTGAGCTGTTTTTGTCAGACCAGGGGAATGTTCATGTTATTTTTGCACTTCTGTTTGGTACAGGTACAGTAATTACACACACTGCTTCTAATACTCTCAGTAAAAGTTATTACAAACTGTTACAGAAGAAACCTAGTTTTTTATACAGGGAAGGGAGTCTTTTGATCTTTAAAGGTTGAAAACCAACTACAACAAAGAGTTATTGACTGATGCTGGCCTTGTTCAATAAACATCACCAAGAATCCCTCCTGCAAGTCAGCAGAAATCCCACAAATCCTCCGAGTAATTCCAAATAGACTTAACAGCCCACCATCCCTCTGAGGATATATTCAGATAAGGCTTGCTTTCTATTGACACCTCTTGCATACAGATTCCCTCCCTAATTGGCCTATCTATCATATAATGGCATTTTCTTTGACAGCGTAAAATATTAACACTCCTTGCCCTTGATCTGCTGTCAATGATTTCGTTACAAGCAGGTCATTTGAAATTATTTCACTTTCAAATGAGATAATCCACATAACAAACTCATCTTTTGATTCGTGGACAACATGAATAAACAACTGATCTTTGACATTTTGTTTGATAACCTCATTGAACCAACATGCTTCATTATTGAAAGGTCAAATAAATTTTGACAAAGTGTTCAACACCATCAGAAGTGCCATACATTAGCACAGACTCATTAATAAAACAGCTGTAGGGTCTGTGTGCTTGCATTTATGTGTTTTGCATGGCTAAAATGTATTTTCCACCTCACTGAGCAGTGTGCTACACACCTCACTGCACTGCATATCAGCACAATGCAACATGTGCATGACGGAAGGTGCATCACTACTCCACTGAAACAGAGTGAATGCTAAATAGACTGCTTCTGCTATTCTTAGCTCTTTTCATGCCATATCAGTTAATTCACAATAATGCTGAATGCTTGTGCTGTTAGCAGTTAGAGTACTGTTGTCTGGCAACAAGTCAAGCACTTTATTACACTCGCATCAAATGGCCTCATGTGCAGAGGAGGAAACGGAATATAACACAGTAAGCCCTTGAAACAAATATATCCTTACAGCAGGAATTATTTCAACCTGTTTGTTCTAAAATAATATCAAGAAATAATATCAAGCATGACATCAATACAATGAGTGTGGAGAAAAGAGGAAAATCTCCAAAAAAAGACACACTTCCACATTTATAATTAATGAGAGAAGTAGATGCCTGATAAAACTGGTCTGAATGATTCATTTATGAACCAAACTGAACTGCTTCTTGAATTCAGCATGATGATTTTTACAATAATATCAAGAAGAAGATCAATGAAATTTAAAATTAAACGAAAATGAATGAGGACAGAGGCTCTCAGGCCCCAAAAAAAGACACACCCAAAGGAACATTCATGATTAATGAGAGAAGCAACCGATACCCGATTCATTAACGAATCATTCTTCTTAATGATTCTGCCGCAGCTTCACTGCTCACAGGAGTGGAGGGGAATAATAGTACATTTCTGACTTTTTGCCAAACAGAGCTATCATATTGGTCATATATATGGACTGCATTCATTAAACTTTTATGCACAAATATATTCGATCTTCATTCCCTTACACTAGAGTATTGATTTTCTTTTGTGTCACCTTTGGTGTTCAATAGAAAAATGACATTCATACTGTTGGAACTACATGAGAGTATCAAAATAATCACATTCTTATTTTAATAAATAAACCTGAATTCCACTTAAAACCGAGCAAACGTAGGCAATTTACATTATATATATATATATATATATATATATATATATATATATATATATATATATATATATCTTAAATATATACATGCATGGTTGTGTATTTATATACACATAATAAATGTACACAGTACACACAACATATATTATGTACACAAAAACTTTTATTTTGGATGTGAATAATTGCAATCAATTGCTGCCCAATATTATATTATATTATATTATATTATATTATATTATATTATATTATATTATATTATATTATATTATATTATATTATATTATATTATATTGGAATAAGAAACTGGGCCTCTATTGAGCTTTTAATTGAAACTCTATTTAATTCAAACTAGACTGGAGTTCAGTATTAGTGACACTGAGATTCATATGCATGTTCAATTCTAATGTGTCTTGAATGGATAACCTCTAATAGACCTTTTTAATCCCACTAAACACCTATAGATAAGGCCACACTTTTGACTTTCTGAGAAGTGTCCACACAAGCATGACATGCTGACAGGCTGTCATGCTTCCGCTCTCACCACAGACAGAGCGACATGTTTACTTCTCCTATCAGCAATGTCTCCTCCACTTTATGAGGCTGTCGCTTGGCTTTATTTAAAGAGCTGCCTCTCCTTTCTCCGTGGCTTGTGATTTTTCATTGTGATAGAACAAAATTAACTTCTGCGTGATGAGCAGGGCAGTGTAACGTACCTAAATGCAGAGCTGGTTTACAGGGAACGGGCTGATGTGAATAGCAATGAAATCAAACCTGGAGGTTACTTACTTGCTTTAAGCTGCAGAGCTGTGGTGAAATATGAATCAAACTAAACTGAACGAGGACAGGTGCAAACACTTTATGGAGCTGCCACTGAAGCTGATCTAGTGTGCTTTGATATGGTACAAAAAGATCAAAAGCTAACGTGACTTTCCCTATCTAGCGATTTCCTCTACTTCATTTGCATTCCTTTGATTCTGAAACGGTCTGTTTGTTTGCGAGACAGCCTATTCATGCTAAACTGCCTCAAAACAGACATGCTTCTGCCTCCTGTTCACAGCAGCCCAGTTGGGAAACCACAAAAACAGGATTTGAAATCATTCATGTTTAATTATTGACCTTGTGTTTGCTATGAATGACATAACTGCAGCTTACTGTACTGGGAATGGTTAATGCATTGTAGGCATTTCAGTCAATAACTAGGCAACTAGATCCCAAGATATTACGAGTGATTCAGCTGAATGACTTTCTTATTCTGTTTAAGATGTGAAATCTCACCAAAGAAAAATAATCTGAACCTAGAGTTATTATAATATTGAGATGTTCGGCCAACTATATTACAGTGTCAGGGCTGGAATAGTGAAGATGGAACTTTTTAAGACAGAGGACTTAAAATTAAAGGTAATATCATCTTATTTATCATCATGAATAAATATTGCAAGGTGAATTGCAAGGTCCCTAAGGTTCTCAGGCCTGGATTTATTAAAAACAATGAAGTGTTCCATTATAAATGGGCATGAATAAGTCAAAAACACAAAGAAATCTTTTTTCTTTTTTCCCCCCTATACATTTAGAAAACTTTCAGGATGGTAGGAATGACTTCTATCTTGCAAATGACAATGACACAGTTTAATATTCATTTGTTGGTTTGTTTTGTAATAAAATGGCCAGATCCTTTCAAAAAGGTCTTCCAAAGTTTCATTTCATGGGTAGCATGTTTATGTACATTTTTTTTCCCCTAAAATTAAAAAGCTTCTGAGAATCAGTGGTCATGAAAAACTTGTAAATATAAATTTCAAGGATAAACAATCTATACATTAAAGACAGAAAAATGAAATCAGTCAATCAAGTCAACCCATGGGACATAAGTGTCCATAATTGAACCAACACATAATAAACAGTAAATGGCCAATGAAAACACATGTCCTCCTGATGCTTCTTGAGAGAACATCTCATGCCATTAGTCACGACCCATCACAGCCTTACAATGCACGTGGAGTGAAAGCCATTTATCAAGCAACAATCAATACAAGAACCAGATCTGAAACCATGCTGTTATTTACATCCTACACTCTCTGGATTTTCCATTTATTCTGACTATTACTGTTCATGTTTTAGAGGTGACATTTCAAAATGGATGTGGATGTGCTTGTGGTCACCTACTCGTGGATTTCAAAGCAACACATAGAATTGTGAATTATTGTGTTAAAACATGTTATTCATTCACAGCAGACAGTTCAAATGCTGCAGGTCCAAACTGTTATGCAAAATTACAATATTCAACATAAATTCACTTCTGGAAAGCATCATGCAGAGTGCCGGCAGTATCATTAGTATCAATTGTTTTCAGTAATAATTGTTTTTTGTTTTCAATAAATAGCATATTGTGTTTAAATTCACACATTTTGGACAGACAGTTACATTCCTATATTCAGACAGAACAGTTTTACATGGGGCCATGATGTAACTTTAGCCTTATGTAAACTTCACCTGACTACACCAATAACTAACAGGTGCTCACAGCAAGAGCAGGAAAACCAACACTGAAAAAAGGCTAAGTCATTCAAAATAAAAGAGACATGATCAAAATATGACCAACAGTTAAGCAAATGCTCAAATCTATAACAGGCATAATTTAATTAAATCTGAATTCAATCTCAGCTCATTAAGCTCATTTTAATAATTAAAAAAAGTATAATTTAAATAACGCAAATAGATGTCTGGCTGCAATTTAAAAAAATAATAAAACAATTTGTATCATTTTAGGTGTAAAAATAATTAAGAAAAATACTGACTGCAACTTTGAACATATTACAATACTGCATTAAAAATTTAATTCAACATTTATTATACATGTAATAAATCAATTAAACAGTATAATATTTAATTATATTTTTTATTATATAAATAATACGTTATATACAAAGATGCACACTTATTGTCACAGATTGCCTACCGTGGTGGAGACGAGGATCGCGGAAACCAGGAGCGTTAACATCTGATTTACAAGTGATTTACATCTGATTTACATTTACATTAACAAGTGATTTATTTCACAACACAATGAGGAACACAAGCAGGATCACACACGTAAACTCAAGGGTAGACGCTTAATACTTGACAAGAGAAACTCAGAAACAAAGGGTCTCATGAAACACGAGCAGAACGATTTTTTGTGTAAATCGCGTGTAAAGTGGTTTTGGCATAAATTTTCGGATTCATTAAAACGTTCGTATTTTCCAAATGTTAGTTGGTACGAAAGAAATCTACACATGCTCCCAGCCAAGCGTAAATAGTGCGTTTAACTTCTGAACGTTTTGCTCATTAATACAGCTGCATTTTAATTCACCTTAATCGGGTACATATTTACACAGCATTTTGAAAAAAAAAAAATATATATATATATTAATTACATACGGGTTTTCTTTTAACTTTTATTATGTGAGCCAGTAATAGGATCTGTTATATGCTGCCAAACTTCCTTTTTTAGGACCTGATACGCCACTAGTACCCTTGAAAATAAAATGTGGCATTTTGAATGAACTTCTGATAATAAAACTTCAATTTCTGCAGATGAGAAATGTTTCTTTTTCAGTCGCTTTTGAGAAGACATGTTGAAATCCTTCGTTTGGTGTCATAATATGATGCTCACACATATAGTTGTCAGTCGGATTTAATGGGCGGGATTTATGGTAATTGAGAATGAGCGTGCACGCGCGTCCCATTTACGACTGATTGGAATTCATTAACACACACACACATTTCACTATCACATCTGACGTTTACGAAGTTTTTGTGAATCAGGAGAAGAGTTTTCGGGAAGTTCTCTTTACGCGCAAATCACTCAGATATTTACTCGTATATTTACGAATGTTTCATGAATGAGACCCAAAGGGTTTATATTAAGGGACCAATTACGGAAATCAATGGGACATAGTTGGGATAAAATAAACACAATCAGGGCAGGAACAGGAATACCAAAAAAGGCATGGAAACATATGAGGAGTGAAACATGGAACAGAGTCTGACACTTATATTTTTATATAATATTAAGTAATATTTGTAATATTATAATACATTATATTACTGAAACATTTAAGGTCAGTAATATTGGAATACATATAAATTCAGTACATATTTTTAAATAATCATAAAATAATTATTACATGAATATTTTTGTTTTCGGTAAAGTGCTTGTAAATTTTAGTATTTATTATAATTATATAATATATATATATATATATACATACAGTACTGACCAAAAGTTTGGACACACCTTCTCATTCAAAGAGTTTTCTTTATTTTCATGACTATGAAAATTGTAGAGTCACACTGAAGGCATCAAGGGCTATTTGACCAAGAAGGAGAGTGATGACCTGGCCTCCACAGTCACCGGACCTGAACCCAATCCAGATGGTTTAGGGGTGAGATGGACCACAGACAGAAGACAAAAGGGCCAACAAGTTCTAAGTATCTCTCTGGGAACTCCTTCAAGACTGTTGGAAGACCATTTCAGGTGACTACCTCTTGAAGCTCATCAAGAGAACGCCAAGAGTGTGCAAAGCAGGAATCAAAGCAAAAAGTGGCTACTTTGAAGAACATAGAATATGACATATTTTCAGTTGTTTCACACTTTTTTTGTTATGTATATAATTCCATATATAATTCCACGTGTTAATTCATAGTTTTGATGCCTTCAGTGTGAATCTACAATTTTCATAGTCATGAAAATAAAGAAAACTCTTTGAATGTTATATATATATATATATATATATATATATATATATATATATATATATATATATATATATATATATATTCTTAGATACACCTCAAGGTGCTTCTTGGACACGTCATCACTGATATATATGTATATATCATTTAATTTTAAAGGTTGCATCAGTCAGTAAGTGAACACATTTGCTTTTATGCGATGCAGCATCCAAAGTGACATAACACAATTAAAAATTACAAAGTATATCTGCAAAGTACAGGTATTGTTATTTTTTTTCTTTTCAGTACAAAACCTGAAAGCTGCATGTTTACAGTTTCATAACATAAACAAACTTCTATTGCTTGTAATCTCAGCTGGGTTCACAGAAAAACCAGATGTGCGTGTACTGACAGTGAGGCTAATCCGCCTGACAGCCCCTTAAGACCCTTCATGATGTTCTTTCATACACTGTCACATGAAAAGTGTCATTCTGTGTGACCAGTCCATCTGACACCGCCATCACAGCTCAGAGCCGGTCCACCCTGAGCAGGCATAACAACAGAGGAGACTGTTTCAGACTAATCCTTTTAATAAAGCTCTGTAAATTGTGAAGACTTACAAAAATACTCTACATCAAATGCCTTAAATATGAGATTCAAGCTAAAGCCCTCTTATCTCCTGTCATGGAGAGGTGGATGTTGGCACGGTCTCTGACATGGCATGTATTTTATGGTGAATTAAATTTAATGTCAGTCTTGGTGAGAAATCGTTTTTATATGTCTGATGTGCAGAGGAGGCAATGCCCGCGCTCTTGCAGCGATATGATAACAAACCGTCTGCGCTTTCACGTCACATCACGCTCAATTAGACAGTAGTAGAGCTCAATACTGGCTGTCTATCCACCTCCAATGACAAATATGCAATATATCAGAAGCCAATATTTTTGCAATTTTACTGGAAGCTTAATAATTCATAATAATGTTTGTTCCAGTGGAAAAAGTCAATCTCCTGTTGTCCGTTCACATCTTAATCCACAGAAATATTTGTTTAGAACTATTTTGGACTGTTTTCACAATGGTGCTTGAACTGTGCATATCTCTCTCCTAATTCAGAAGATATGACTTTTTTTATTGGAGAAAGTCATATTATAGATAAAGGACAACAATTTGAAGTTAAAAATGTCTTAATTATGAATTTGTCAATAATAAACATCTATATTGTTGATTACTTACTTTACTTGTGTATTATTTTGATATTTTAATCAGCTCATTCTGACGGCACCCATTCACTGCATAGGATCCATTGGTGAGCAAGTGATGTAATACTACCTTTCTTCGAATCTGATTTGCTGTAGAAACTCATCTGTATCTTGGATCTTCAGCAAATTGGCATTTTCAGGTCAAGTTTTCCTTTATGACCAGGATAACTGGACTTACATCACCCACACAACTGGTTGTCCCTGTCTCACACAGACCATGCATTATTTACACTGACAGCTGATACTGCTCCTTTCGAGCCAAGGTTTTGATCAGAAGCATGAACAGTATGTGAATATGGAGCTTTGAATACTGAAAGAAAGAAAAAAATATCTAATAGCCAGAACAGAATATTCTTTCTAGTTACTGTATTCACTGTGTCAGCCCAGAAACAGTCCTCATGCACACACCAAAAAACTGCTATAAAGGCGTTTAATGCGGGTAGGGAAATAGTAGGTGAGTTAAATCACCTTGTATCCTGTCCTACCCAAGAAAACACCTCTCAGTTCACATTTCATGGTTGAGTGATATAATCTTTTTTCACTCCAAATGTGCTGAGCTTCCTTTCAAGCTCAGCTGCTGAGATTGTTTCTCCACATTAACGTCAGAGACTAAACACATTTCACAAGGTCACTGTCAAAACCTGCCATACTTTCTTTTATTCTTTCACGTTCAAAATGGTGAAAGTTTCTTCGTGCCTCTAAGACTCATCAAATCCATTTGATTTTAATCTGTAACTGTCATTGTCCTTCTTCCGTCAAATTAAGACTGCAGTACTGATAACATTTCTATTAGCTGTGTCCTGTGGAAACAAGTGTTGCCATCACCAGGATGTCCAAGATCTTGACAGCAGCCCATACGGCATAATTGATCAGAGAGATTAGCAGGCCATCCTCTGTGATTCAGGCCTATCAAAGTTACTGAGAAGAGCAATATTTCATATTTATTTCAATATTTTACATTTACAAAAACTGAAGAGGAGAACAGTATGTGCTGGTAATGGGAAGAGTCCGTTTTCATATTTTCATATTTACATTATCTTCTTGTATAAAACGATCTGTTGTGTTAGAAAATCTTTGTCAAACTTGCAATCGTGCTGTAGGTCGGTTTAATTCAAAATGTTAACTTTATGAAGACGGATTTTTTCAGTGCTATCTCACGGCCAATTCGTACGTAGTTTACGAGATGGCTTATTCGTACAAATTTGTACGACCTCACTCGTACGATTTTATACGATTTGTCTAAACCCCAGTGACGGTTAGGTTTAGGGGCGGGGTTAGGTGTAGGTAATTCGTACAAATTCATACGAATTGTGCAAATCGTAAAATATGTACGATTTGGCGACAATTGTATGAATTTGTATGAGTGTGGTTGTACGAATTCGCACGAATAAGCCACCTTGTGAAAAATTTACGAATTGCCGTGAGATCAGGTTGGATTTTTACAAAACGGAAAACTCCTCATAATAGCCTACATACAGTGTAATCAGGATACCAACAAATAATAAAGCAATTTAATATTAATGTTAAGTTTTGATCGTCCTTACCGGACATGAATAGGCTACCTTACAGCTAGTCGATTGGAGAATAATATATTAATACTTTTAATTTTAACAATGGATTCTTTTTTTGTCTTTTAAATTTACCCTCAAAAGACATATAATTCACATTCTGCCAGAAATCCCTATCAGATAATTCAGTTTGTTCATCTCTGAACACATTGTATGAAGATAATGGTTATGTAACCATCTTAGCGTTTAGAGCTCTATCCGAGTTATTCATCTCCATTTCAGCATCATTAGAGACAATTCTGATGATTGCAGGTTCTGGGCGCACAATAAATCTCTGTCAAAATACAGATCACTTTCAGTTCCAGGGGCGACTGGGAAGTGTGGGGGTCACATTATAAACCTCAACAGTCTCGCTTCACTATGACATGGATATAGTCATATTAGATAACATATACATGCTTGCAACTAAACTACAAAACTTTCAGGCATTTTTGTAGCTCCAAAAGTGGCTCTAGCAACGTCAAGGTCACAGGTTTGATTCCCATGGAATGCATAAACTGATCAAATGTACACTTTGAATGCAAATGTAAGTCACTTTGGATAAAAGTGTCTGCCAAATGCATAAAAGCAATGCCTAAAACAGTGAATAAAGATGCATATTTTTGTAAAATATTTTTTTTGTCTTCTTTCCTCAGGAAGTTTGCTATTTGTCAGCGGCTGAGTCCACAATGCCAGGCACATGGGTCATGAATATTAATTGCATTATGCGATGTTCGTCGTAACTTATTTACTGAAAGGCAGATGTTGAGCGCTGGTGGGATTACTGGTTATCATTTGTGCATTAGTGCAGGACACCACATCTTTTGAGAAACCGTCCTTAGAGAAAAAGGGCCATGATACAATCTTGTCAGATTGTTTGCACCCTGTAAGAAGAATTTGACATGACAGCAAGTTGGATCTCAGAAGCCATCTTGACTGATGAGCCAGAATGAGGCTAATTGAATTGAGGCATAAATCAGCGGATCGGATGAGTGAGGTTGAAAAAGAACTGAAGTTTGGCTCGTGAAGATGCGTGTTGGCTCACGACCGATCTGGAAAGGAGATGATTTGAGGGTACAGCGGGCCATCTGAGAGGGACTTCTCTCCTCCCACGAGCACTGAGCTATTCCATTTATCATGTCCTTCGCACCCCACTCACTGCCATCTTCATTCGACATGAATCTAAAGTGGCCCAAATACACTAGAGCAGATGGCCAGAACCATTGGCATCCGGCCCCGGTCACCTCAGATGACAGGCTGTTTTGATCTCCACTTTTACTCCAGTGGTGCACTCGTTCTCTGGTCTGCAGCATCTGGTTTACTTCACACTTGTTATTTTCCTTACTTTCCCTCTGCTTGCCATGACCCTGTTTGATTCTGACCTGTGCTAATGTCACCATGATAGCCTTCTTCCTCCAGTCTCCCGCTTTGATGACATCATCAAGTATGTCACACAAGCCCTTAAAACAAGACAGTTTATAGTTTAGAGACCTCAAAAACCCTTTGAAAGACGGCACAAAAAAAGCCATTTCTTTTAGAGCTGGTTCAATGCATTCAAGGAGATGTGATTTCCAAAAGGACACAAAAAGTGGAAATAAGTTTTGTGTTCAGACTGCACTAGAAAAGAAAGTCATTTGGTGGCAAACTGGAGCGTCATCATAAACCGCATATTGTCCTCTTGCAAAATCTACACAACAAAAAAACACAAGCTTAGAAATAACGCTGAAATAGAGCATTTCTAAGAAATAAAATGATTTGTATGAAAGAAAAGTCACGCAACGGTAGTCTGGCTGAGAAAATAACAATATACTTCATTCCGTTCTGTCTTCCTGGTCAAATGTAGCACATACTTGTGCTACAGCGGAACCAGGTATTTGACAGAGTAATAAAACAAAACAAAAAGTGGTCTACGAGCAGACCATAAATAAATGTATTTACGGGACAGAGGTTTTACAGCAGACTAACGGTTCATTAATGACAGACCAGTTTTAGAACACATCCAATATATTTTATTCTATCAGTGCTTTCTACTGTAACAAATAAGAAATGCTGTTTTGTCCATGACATAAATGACTACTTACCATTATAAAAAAAAAAACATGAAATCCTTGGATATAAAGACTAATATAAATACATGAGAAAACATGAGAAAGTTCCCACAACTAAGGTCAAAAAAGAACCAAATAACTCAATAAGACAAGGGAAAACAAGATGGTTATTAATAATCAAGGGAAACAGGGTAACAAGACCTATAAAGCAAGAACAAATCAGAACAACTAGGAACCAATGACCTGACAAGATTCATGAACTAGAGCTAAATGACTTTATAACAAGACTATTAACCAATGACTGGACCAGAATTTAAAAAGAAGAGAAAACAGGGGGGGAAAAAGACATAAACACAACCCAAACATAACTTAATTAGAGCTAGTTGTCACACTTTTTACTCTATATTATTAAGTTTAAAAACAATAGTTGCATTCCAAATTACGCACTATACACTAAACTTAAGCACTATGCACTCAACCATGTATTGTATGGAATTTATAAGCTTATTCTGTCATTCATCATTGGAGTCTGATAAAAATATATCAATTTTGAAACCTGTGACTCATGTTCCTCAACATGACATTAATAAAAATAAATTGTCCTGTCATATAACAGTTTTTAACACAGTAATCTGTAAGAATAAAGAAAAACCTATCCACAACAGTAGTCAGACTCAGTGATGTAGAAGTCAGACTCATTGATGTAATGCTTTTCTTTTATAGATTCACCATGCTAGACACAAACAGAGAAAGACAGAGACACAGCTTCTGTCTTCTCATGTCACTATTGCTGACATAAACTGGTCAATGCTGAATTTTAACATCGCATCTCAGCAGAAGTCGGTTGACATGTATGTCAGGTTGTGATGGAGGAGGCATCCATCTATTTCAAATCGAATGCCTCCAGCTCCAACCGCAGAGCTCAAAATAATCACTATGTGACACACGTTACTCAAGCATGTGGTGAGATGAGTTCTTTCTTACATTAAATAGTTTTGAGCAAATTCTCTGCACAATTTTTCGACTTTTGTGCACATACTGTATTTCGGTGCAACAAACTGTATTATTCGGTAAGCACCAATCCATTTAACCAGCTGCTAAATGTGCTGAGATAGCACTGTATTGTGAATATTCAAATGAAGTCATTCAATTTCTCAGCACAAATACACATTCTTTCTATGCAAATTAAGCTCGTTATATATATGTATTGCTCATAAAATTCCGCACTATTTGCCCAGTGCAATTAATGTCATACTATTTCCACTCGCAGACAGCAGTGGAAAATTGATTTTTTTTTTTTTTTTAAGAGATCTTTATTTACATTATCTGTCAAATTTAAGCCGATTCAGGTGCCTGGATCGCAGTGATGCTGTACAGTTCCAGAAAAGAAGGCCAGATCACGGCAGACATTGCATTCTCCAAACACAAACCGGTACTGTCGAGAAAAGGAAGGATCCCTCATCCAAAACACAAATTAGTAACACCATCCTGCTGTGTCATAGTGCCTTAGTGATTCAGCTTAATGTTTTATTAATGGAGAACAGTTCAGCAGATCCCTGACCGCGAATGGACATCAAGAACCTATTAAACTCACACATTCCAGCACCATATCTGTTCAACACACTTTGCAAGTTTAGTGTTGTGAGGTAATAAGAATAAACTTTCAAGGGAATGTTAAACAGATATTGTGCTGGAATTTGTAAGGCTGCAGGGTTAAAGTGATTGAAGTATTTATTTTTCAGATTTCCATGAAACAAACAAAACAAATTATATAGTGCACTGCATTGCATTCATTTCAGATATTTCAAAAATTATTCCATTTAGTAAAAGTGGACACAGGATTTTACTTTCAGGCTCCAAAAATGACAAAAGTACCATAAAGGTATCATAAAAGTGGTATATGCTAAATATTCCTTGTAACGATATTAAAACTCCATATACATCGGGAAGAAGGAGGCGGGAACCGGCGCACAATCAAATCACTTTAATACAAAATACAAAACGGCGCACCAGCCCCTCACGGACGACTGGTGCGCATAAATAAAAAGCAAACACATAAAATAATGTCCCAGGCCTGGTCCTCTCTCGTCCTTCACGGTCGTCGCTCCAGTTTTATATCCTTCCATCTCCTACGTGGGACTCGATACTGGCGGTGGGGCGCAGGTGCAGCTCATCTTCAATCACTACACCTGGCCTCACTCCTCGTTCCCACGCCTCTCGGTCCCACCCCACTCGCCACATTCCTGAAGCCATATAATAATTTTATGTGAAGAGTAGATAGAAATAAAAAAATAATATATAATCATAAATAATAGAATAGAATAGAATAGAATAGAATAGAATAGAATAGAATAGAATCTTCTGCACTCTGGGGCAATGTCACAAGAGCAGCTTTCCAGTATTGCAGGAATAAGTACGTTTCCTGAACAACACTAATATGTAACTCTCTGATAGTATAAACAGTATAAGCAGCACTGCATCCACACTGAAATCTTCCACCACATCACATACATTTAATTGCTGTTCAGCCTCGGGCATGGTCTTGTGTGAGGATATCACTGCTGACATTTATTTTGACAGGCTCAGAGCGTTATGCCATCACATTACGAAGCAACACTTACTAAATAATTAGACATTTGTCATGGACAGCACACATGTAGGAAGCATCTTCATCCACATTTCTGTATTTTGACAAGTAGAGAGAAACGATGAGTGATTTACAGCAATCCCTCTTCTATGGTATTGATGGATGGCACACTATACTCTATTGGTCACAGGGGTCAGCTACGACAGCCAATAAATTTGAAGAGCACTTAAATGGAGTGCTGGGACAGCCAGTAAAACACACCCATGTGCTGCCACTCATCAGTCATTTTTATAACCTATAGTCTTGGTGCTTTTTAACCTTTCTGAATTATTCCTGCTTCCTGGCTGGAATATTATCATTGCATCTCTACGCCACTCTTTAAGTGACAGGAACATGTTAGGTCACTAATCAAAGATTAGTTCTCGACAGATGGGAAAAATCTGATGGTCTGTGCAGAAAAGCATACAATTATTTCTCAGTTTCTAAAAGAAGCAAAGCCGGGTCTGAAAAATTAAGTGATTATCAGACGAGTGAATCATATATTTTTTACACAGTACTCAAAGAATACCATGATTAGTAAGGCTGACAATACTTTCAAAACCTATAATTCAAATTTAAACAGCAATTTTTAACACAAACCGTTTGCATTCTGTCAGTCTTTTAATGGATGTGAATGGGAATCATGCTAAAACATATAATAAAACAAACTAACAAACAAACAAACAAAAACATACACAAACAAAACCAAATTAAACCCTACATCTTGTGAAGATACATTGATGTGTAAAGACACAAAACGATTGGTCTGTGCAAGAAACTGAACAGTATTTATATCGTTTTTTACCTCTGATTCAATCAATGTCTGAACTGTTAGAACTCTATTAAGCGCGTTCTTATGCAGGCGCATTGTCTTCTTCTTCTTGCTTTACAGCGGATGGCAGACTTAATGCGGAAGTGCATTATCACCACCTGTCTCTCAAATGGACCATTGATACTTTATCTACAATCTCAATTAGGAGTGTCAATGGTCCACTTTTCAGCTAATTTGAAATATATTAAATATATTTAATAGGGATGCACCGAAATTTCGGCCACCGAAAATTTTCGGCCGAAAATGGCCTTTTCGGTTTTCGGCCGATAGACTTTTATCACCGAAACAACACGGCCGAAATGTTGTGATGACGCAAACAGAAACCGCGACCTGCACGTGCACCTGCATAGCAAAGACAACGAGCTCCGCGCGACATTCACTTCACAGTGAGAACATTCTCTCTCTTCGTATTCCTTTATTCGCAGCACTAAAACGTCTCCTAACAAAGAGATTAAGACGGACCACGAAGTGAAAACAAAGAAAAGTACAGTCTTATAGAGTCTGTTAGCACACGTCTCACTGAGATCTTTTCGGATCCTCTGCACTTCATCGCGAATGTGCTTGATCCGCGTTATAATGACCATTACTTGTATGCGGAAATAAGGCAGCGCGCACGAGAAATGATCCAGGCCGCGCTGAATGCGGAGAAGCGCCAAGCGCAGGAGACAGATCAGAGCGCAGAAAAAAAAGACTCGTCTCTGCACCAGATGAGTGCCATGCACCATCGTTGTCTGATATGTTCAGTGGAATTCCGCAAGAAAGTGCCTCAAATAATAATAATACGTTGGCTATTTTGTTCTTATACACACACACAAACATATATACATACATAATATCAGATTGTAGCCATATTTATGCTAGATTTTCTGCTAGATTTCTGCTTTAATTTAATAAAAATGTTTATTTATGCCCTGGCCCTATTTAAATACACTCTCTCAAATATTTCTCAAATGTCAGGCAGATGACAAGCTCAACTGCTCAACAGCTAGATGGTTATCTGTCTGAAGTCCCCATCCGCAGAAGTGATAACAGTCTTGCCAACTGGAGAAGTGATGCACTTTCTAGTCCTACATAGAAAAATTTAAAATGCACTTCACCTAAATGCACTTTGTTTTTATGAGAGAACTGTTCATTTTAAAAACCTTTCTGCAGCCAGTAGGCCTGTACATTATTATTAAATATACACATGAGTGGGATAAATTTTTAGTTTGAATTTATTTTATACTGTGCATTGTTGCAATGTGCTTAATAAATATTTACATCATTTGTAATTATGTATTTTTATGGTTTTTTTTTTATAAGTTATGTAATTGTAATTATCTTTGAAACTTTAATATTAATTTATGCAATTGCAATGTCTTAATTTTAGTAAAGTTAGTACACGGTCATAGCAATAAATGCAATGGTACTAATAATTGGGATAATTTATTTCGGTGTTTCGGTTTCGGTTTTCGGCCTTGGTTTTCTCTTTTTCGGTTTTCGGTTTCGGCCAAGAATTTTCATTTCGGTGCATCCCTAATATTTAATACATTTCAGTTTGGCTTTCATGAGATAAGATGATTTGGTGAATACTGACATGTAACAGTGACTAGAATTTACTGAAATTACATCTCTTTTCCTCATTTACCTCAAGATTGTATCACAGTTTGTTTTCTTCATAATGAACAACTCTTTTGCTCAAACCGCTGACAGTCTTACAGGCTCATTAGCTTTAAATTCATCCATGCTACAATGACGGACCTGTGGGTGGATTGCTCATTGATTTTTATAGCCGTAAGTGATCCACAGACACGTTCATATTTCATGATACAATACAGCTGCATGTGGGAGGCTTGTACTCCCTGCTTGTTGTCCTCTTTCTTAACAGTTTTATCCATTTATCCAGGTATTCTTGTGAATACCTTTGATGTGAATATACAGCCCATCCCTGAGGCTGTTTATGGTGTAATTATGAAGCTGTCTTTTGACACGCTTGGAACTGATTATGTAGTGGCAGTGATATAAAATGTACTGTATTACTAGGTGGCTTACAGAAAGAAGCATAAAAACTCTTGGTTATGAAGGGTGGAAATGTATTTTGGTTTGTATCTTATTACATTGTGTAATTATTTACATGTACAGTACACCCACATATACATAGCATAGAAAAACCCTAAGCAGGTATATTAATATTACTATGTGGACTTTCACTATCAAATTCTGTCTTAGATTATTCAAATGAAACCATCAACAGCTGATTGACCACACAGACCTTTTGCCATGACACACACATGGCCTATCAGTATTAATAATGCTCCTAAAAGCTTTTACATTCAACCCTCCCATATTTAAAAGTCTTCACCTCTGTTCTAAATGTCAGTGATAATTCACAGAACAGCTGATGCTGTTTATTCACTTACGACTTAAGCCTTTAAAACAGTGAGAGAACAACAACACTTGCAGGTACTTAGCGTCGTTTGAGCAACATCAGCAGCCGAAACAGATGCTGGGTAAATGAAGATAAAACCAGACGGAGCTGAGAACGGGGTTTGTAATGGGTGATCAACGGCTGGATTTGCACAAGGTACTGCTCTGAGACCCACAGTCAGCTCAGTAATTGGTGCAGAACAAAGTACCTTTTGCAAGCTCATCCAGCTAATTGAATGGAAACGAGGAGCATATGGTACCTGATAGTGCTGTACTCTATGAAGTATTGTTTTGATGATGCATGCCACCTCACTGCAGAACAGTTCTGCTGGCGAGCAGAAGATTCCCTCGATAAACACCTTTCTGAGGTTTTGTGTTTTCATTCTGAGATTTCTGACATGCGAAAGCCCCCCCCCCCCATTTATGTCCTTGTGACATACCATTCCTATTGAAAATAACTGATGAAAGCAGCATTTTCTGATGTAAACAGAACATCTAGGCACCCTAAGAAGAACTACGGTGGTCATTTCATTAGTATATACTTAAAAAAAATAAGAAAATAGATATAAAAAAAAATCCAAAGGGGCATTTTAACAGTAATTCCACTGAAGGACCATTTTGGTTCCCCAAACGTCCTTCCAGTGAACAGCTCTTAAAAGAACATGTATTTTACTCACTATGAAGAACACTTTAATAATCTAAAGAACCTTTTTCCACTATAATCTTTACTCCAGAGAGCAATCCATAAATGGCAATAGAAGACCTTTGTTTTAAGAGAGTAGCGCTTTTTACACTGCATGTTGTTTCAAAGCAGCTTTACAGAAAATAATGCATTAATATCTTAAGCATTTAAAATGTCAAGATTTTCTATAAAACAAAAATGACTTAAATGTCTGTCTGAAATCAGAATATAATGCATTAGGCATATATGAAGTACTTTTATTATGCTCCAGTTGTATTTTTTTTTGCCATTGTGGAGCAGTTCTCATGTAGTTTAATTATATTGCAAGGAAACCCAGAATATTGTTTATAAATTCACCTTTTATCAGAGTCATATCCTCGTGGGGAGCGCTCTGTCTCAATGTACTTTCCCAGTCGTGCACTCTTCTCCAGTCCTTTCACTTTCTGTTTGTTTTCAAGTTGTTCTGTCCAAAATAGGCTTTTAATTTATAAAGAAAAAAAAAGAATAATAAAAAATACAGCCACCTTTTGTATTCCAATAAAGATAGAAAACCATATTGAATTATATGAGAGTATACATATGGAATACAGATTACCCTGAAATGAGGTAAAAGCCGAACTGCCATTGATGTAGTCCATGATCATTGTTCCTTTAATTGGTGGCAGGATTAAATCATTTAGCCCTTAGCAGTGCTTTAAGTTGGCCGGTAGGCACCGGTACTCAGTACCACCATGTATCGCCACCTCTCCATGTGCACAGAACGTGCTATTAGCGTACAGGTAGCCTACGTTCATTTCATTTGGGTATCGCAAATCATTTGAATCAGTTCGGGAGTTCGGAGCGGCTTCGTGGATCATTTAAATCAATTCGAGAGTTCGTATCGGGTTCGCGAATCATTTGAGTCATTTTGGGAGTTCGGAGCGGGATCGCGAATCATTTGAGTCAGTTCGGGAGTTCGGAGTGGGCGCGCGAATCATTGGGTCAATTTGGGGATCGCAGATCATTTGAGTCAGTTTGGGAGCTCGGAGCGGCTTCGTGGATCATTTAAATCAATTCGAGAGTTCAGGTTCGGATTAATTGAATCAGTTCGGGAGTTTCTTAGCGGGTTCGCGAATCATTTGAGTCAGTTCGGGAGTTCAAAGCGGGTTCACGAATCATTTGAATCAGTTTGGGGATCGGGAATCATTTGAATCAGTTCTGGAGTTCGTAGCGGGTTCGCGAATCATTTGAGTCAGTTTGGGAGTTCGGAGCTGGTTCGCGAATCATTTGAGTTAGTTTGGAAGTTTGAATGCAGTAATGCAGTAGTTCTTTCTAAGGGTGTTTTTTTTTTTTCAAAATCCTTTTGCACATTTTATTTATGTTCAGTAGTTCTTTCTAGCTCAAGCAAATCCACAAACTAATAAAAGGATTTATTATCAAGGTCGCCTGTTGACTGCTGTATATAAAAGCCCTTCAATATAGTTGTTGTTACCTCAGGGGATGAGGGGAGTCATTAAAAAAAAAAAACACGGGAATTTTTTTTTTCTTTTTTTTTTCGTGTGGCTATGATAGAGTACCGGCACCTCTTTTGGGCTACTTAAAGCACTGGCCCTTAGTAAAGGTCAGCGCTCACCAAACAGACAGTGGATGAGAAAGGTGAAAGAACCCTTGGCCGGCATGAACAAAGTCGTACAGACACTGAGCTGAGAGACATGACCTTTAACTCAGTTACACACGGTGAGAGTGGAAACATGATGTTTGATGCTAGGTTAAATCCCTGTCACAACAAACTTGAGCTAACCTCTGTAAAGTTTATGGGGAGGTGGGAAGTGTTGAATTTATGAATATTCCCAGGATGGCAAGGATTTAACAGTTGATGCTTTATTCTTTAGAGTAAAACTGAGAGTGGCAGAGAGAGAGTCCTTTTTTCTCTGGAGTAATCAGAAAAGATTTACATCAGCCTACCAATCTGAAGTCCACTGAAGGAAGGCCTGCTCACTTTAGGAGTTTCTCGCTTGAGTTACTCCTTATAGGGAAAGTATCTCACAGAAAGAGAACTGATGCATGTTTTACTTGCCAATTTGTTGACTCACTCACTTCACGAGTAAGATAAAACCATAAGTTCACATAATAAGGTCATAAAAAACAAAAATATGTTAACAATTTATCATGCATGGTTAATCAAATGTTATTTAAATGATTAACGATTTTTTGCATCAATGCATCTCGTTTTTACACACACCTAAAAATTCCCTAGCTAAGCACTCGCTTATTGGTAAATGACAAAGAGGACCCTCTTTATGGGTAGCCTAATTTATTTATAAATCCAACCCTCGCAGGACATTTAACAAAAGACATTTGCACTCTTTGTATGGTGAAATCTAATTATCTTCAAAGCTTAATAGGTGTACTATCATCCACAAACAAAACACTGTCATTCATGTTAATGCAAAAATTAGTGAGGCCAGTTTGCATTTCTAGTGTGCTCTAATGCAGTTTCAGAATATAAAATGAGTATCATCCACACAAATGGCACAACCTAATAATTATACATAGGCAAATTATTTAGTTTTGGATTAAAGGACCTTTGTTGATGTGTTACTGTCAAAAATTATACAATAAAGCATTATAATTGATTTACAGCCCTAGTTAACTCTAGAACTGGAAGTAATATCAACAACTGGCTTAACATTTACGTGGTGATTTATTTTTGGATCTTGCTGTGAGAACTTGACATTTTTTTTTTTTTACCTCAAATTTCATTACAAATGAGTATAACCATAATTATGGTGAAAATATTATTTGAAATAAAATAAAAATAGTAAAAGTTGTCTTACAAAATCAAACAAAAAATTGGCCAGTCAAATTTATATTTGAAGAAAAGTATTTTTTTTCTTAACTGTACATAACTTAAAAATAAATAAATATCAATAACTTAACTGAGTCAGATGCATTAAGGTTGCTGCAGTTAATCTAGTGCATTATTTACAGTAAAGTTCTATAAAACATACTATAAATTCTGTGAAATCTTTTACATTCTAAACATTGCCATGTACAATCCACACACAATCCATTAACAATCCAGAATATAAACAGTTATTGCTGGAAAGGAGATAAACTGTCATGTTTACATCATAAAATAAGGGTTGTTCATAATTGTCTTTCAACAGGAAACTTTTCCAGCAACTTCCTGTCAATGTTATTTGTCTGTACTTGACTTGAAGTTTATTTCACTCAGAGCAAGCTGCAAGAACAGTTTCATCTGTCACGAAAACCTGCGAGTGGTTTATTCCCTCTGACACCCTGACAGGATGAACACTATAATGACAGACACTGTGGAAGAGTATTGGGTCTCTGTGAGGAGGCAGACCCTCCACGGGGAATGAGAAAGAGACTGAAGCTGCAAACAAGCCCAACAAGGGATCTCTCATTTCCAGCCTCTGTTTGAAGGATTGATAACTGTCAGTTCACCCAGAAATGAGAATGTACTCACGCTCAGGCCTTCCAAGAGGAGGATGAGTTTGTTTCTTCATCTGAACAGACTTGGAGAAATGTAGCATTACATCACTCGGTCACCGGTGGATGGGTGCCGTCAGAAGGATAGTCCAAACAGCTGATAGAAACGTCACAATAATCCACAGTAATATTATGAAGCATTGATACAATTATAACTAGTTTGTATTTTAATATGTAATTAATTCCTGTAATGGCAAAGTTGAATATTAAGCAGCCATGAATTTTCAGTGTCACATGACCCTTTGAAATCATTCTGATATGCTGATTTGGTGCAGAAGACCCCGATTTGCATCAGAGAGTTTCCTACGGTCCTAAAACGTTGGAAAAACTGTGAAAGCATGAGGCTCATTGGCCAGTGAGTATTGGCCAGATCTCTGAGCAACATAAAGTCACTGCGCACCGAGCTTTGTAATTATCCTGACAGACAAAATGCTGTCACAATCAATTCCATTATCAGTCAGGAAGAACGTGCTGTAGATCATTCACGCTCCACCCAACGGAAGAGAGGCCATCTTTATTAACACAAAACAGCACACTGTTCGTTAGGTGAGACACGTTTACGCAGCAAATTGAGCAGCGGCGTGCCTGCAGGGGTCGACTGTAGAGGTTGTTAAAAGCTTCGAGCATGTCTGAACTCCCAGTGCAGGCAAAAGTCAGTGGACATTGTGGGCTGCTTTAGATCGTAATACAAAAAAGCTGCAGGGCATTTCTCTATGAGCCGGCCAGAATCTGCTTGAGATAATGATCTCAGCCCTCCTCGGGAGATTCAAGCAACATGATGCAATCACTGAAATCACGTCCTTTGTTTTGAGGACAGGGTGTCATTGGCTTTTCTTTCAACACTATAGGAAAGAGCAGAGACAATTGTTATAACATTTTGCTCTTAAAAAAAGGCATGAACCTTTGAAACTTTCCCTCAAACATCTTTCATATATCAGCATTGATTTCCCAAATATCAATAACTTAACTGAGTGAGGTATATTTAAGGATACAACGTTGGTTTTACATTTGTACTGTAACTCCCCATGCCGTAATGGAACAATAATTTTGAAAATTGTCAGAAAATTCTCTTTACTTTTTTTCTTTTTAGAAAATGTTTGGCACACACCTTTAAAAGCTTTCCTCACACATATTAGCATATTAGAAAATAAGTAAAATCAATAAACATCAATAACGTAACAAATACATAAAAAGTGCTATAAAATGTACATACACTAGAATGTGACATTGAGATGATTTTAGCTAGGAATATTACAAGTAGCTACAAATAACATTCCAGCAACATGCAGAGTGCAAATTAAGTACAAAATAATCCAATAATGTAATAATCCCAAAAACAGACGTCCCTTGAGTGAAAAAGAAGCCTAGAATAATGGACAGGCCAATGCATTCTAAAATTGGCTGCTGTCAACTTTTTGTGCTTTCTCTGCTGCTTCTTTTCTGGAAAGAACGTCATGCACACACTAATTCATGCGTAAATCTGTGCGAAAATTACACAGATGTTTTTTCTTGCTACAAACACATGCTCTGCCATCTGCGGTTGTGTCTGCTTAAAGTATTACAGTGTAATCATGAATGAAATATAAACACACGGTTCATATGTTGAAATAAGCCTCTTTAGATCAGGGTTTGTCTGCCTGGAAGCAGCTTCAAGCCAAGTTACATTTACACTAACTTTTTTGGTGCATATGCTTACAATTTACGTATAAAAAAAAAAGAAAGAAAATAATAATAATAATATTAATTAGAAAACAATTGGCCAAGGGCAAACATTGCAAAAGCATTAATTAAAATGAAAATATGCATACAATACAATGTGCATTTATTATTTTTAGTCTAAGATATTTTTACTATGGCTTAAAAAATAAAAACATAATAATCCCTAGTGGAAATATTCAGGAACCTGAATCCTAATTCCTTATGATTGCCATTCCTAAGTCATATTGAGTATAGCTGTTTCTGCTCTGAATTCACAGTGTGACTGAAGAGTGAATGTAATTTCTTGGCTGGATTATGACTGACAGACAGGATGAGTGGCACACATCTTATCTTCACTGCACCGGCGAGAGAGGGCTGCTGACACACTGGATTTTGCAAAGGAGCCACTGATACATTCTTAATGGTTTTTTGCTTAATTCGAGTCAGGCTTGGCTGGTCGGGTGCAGCAGATAATGGCAAACTGCAGACATTCTTAATAGACTTACAGAGTTTTGATTTCAGGGAATTCAAATCCATTAACTTGAACACCATCTTTCGCATCAGCCTCCGATGAGAATGAGGGTGAGGGAGGTTAAAAAAAAACAATAAATGTAGAAGCTCATTACATAATCAGACCATCACAAATACCCTGAATAATTGAATTACAATTAAACATACTAATCATTGTGATTATGGTCTAAATGAGGGCTGTCATCGTAATTACATCTATTTTGTGAGGCATTCTACGAGTGTTTCCTTAGGATGGTTGCAGAGATGCCTGCAACGTTGTCTCTAGTTCTTGCATAAAAATAATCAATCTAATCTAATCTAATCTAATCAAAAGAATGATATATGTTGGGAGCAGCAGGGAAGAATTTATATAAGCCCTGAATTTAAATATAAATGGGACAAATCTGTGCAAAACAAAGAAGGTGTATGAGTCAAATAATAAGGCAGTTTATTTCCTCCTGGAACTGTGTACTGTGCTGCGCGGGAAATGAAACTATTGTTTCCTTTGTCATCACCATTATTTCACAGGCTTCAAATTAAATCCTCCTCCCTGTTTGGCTCTGCTGTTTAAAGAGAATAAATGGAGGAAAGTTTCTCTGAAAAATAAATTTATTCTTAATTATCCATCCTCGGAGTGAACATGCAAAAGCTGTTTTTTTTTTCACTCTCTCTCTCTCTTAAAGGAGCCATTTTCTTGTTGCATATTGTAGCAATTCATATTGAGTCACATTAAATGTATTATGTACCTCAATGTCTCCTGTACCTATAATGTTGTTTTGCATGACAACTTTCCAATCACTAAAACTGAACTGGACTTGACCCTGTTCTATAAAAAACCTTTTCATGACAATTTCTCACTCACTCTCTCAACTTTAGATGTAAAAGGTCTATCTTATTATTATTATTATTTATTGTTTTTTTTTGCTACTGTACCTTTAAGAATGATCCAGATTTCACATGAAATAGACAACAACAAAAACTGTCACACTGTTAAAATTTAGTGAGGTTTATATTACAAAAAAATATAGTTTGCCAATGGGGTAAATGTTTTCAGAATTAGAATCAGAAAGATCTTTATTGCCAGGTATGATTACACATAAGAGGAATTTGTTTTGGTGTCAGCTTCCACCACACAAAAAGATCATAGTGACAAGACACAGATAACAAAAATAGAATAAGTATATAGGAAATAACAATATACAAAAATAAATAAATAAAATACACAACATACGAATAGAAAATAGATAGCATTTTTGTGTACGGGTATGCTATTTACAAATGCAAGGAAATGTGAATAAGAAGTATAGTGTGATAAATAAATAAATAATGCTGTATATTACACATTTATTGCCAAGGTAACTGTTCATGAGAGGATTACCTGAGGGAAGAAACTGTTCTTATGTCTGGCTGTTCTGGTGCTCAGTGATCTGTATGATATGTGATATGTCAACAGTTCAAAGAGGAATGGTCTGGGTGTGAGGGGTCCAGAATGAGGGGTGTACCAGTGATTTGCTCAGCAGTCCAGATTATCCACTGCAGTCTTCTAAAGTCTGATTTGGTAGCTGAACCAGACAGTTATTGGAGTATTCAGTTACTGCAGAGTAGAACTTTATCAGCAGCTCCTGTGGCAGGTTGAACTTCCTCAGCTGCGAAGGAAGTACAACCTTTGCTGGACCTTTTTAGCAAAGTCAGTGTGGAATTCCAACTTCAGGTCCAGAGAGATGGCGGTGCCTAGGAACTTGAATGACTCCACAGTTGCCACAGCGCTGTCAGGACATCAGACGTCCAGCTCTTTAACTTACTGTCGGTAAGCAGACTCATCATTGTCTTGGATGAGGCCAGTAAGTAACTTCAGGAGCTTGACACAGGGATCCTTTGCAAGGCAGAAGAGAAGACCAGTGGGGAGATCACACCTCCCTGAAGAGCTCCAGTGTGATTTTGGCCTGTGTATACAAGACTCTGGCCCCACTCCTGTAGGCATCTTCTTTGGGCTGAAAGAGCTGTCTGAGTTTTGCAGTGAACCATGGTTTGTCGTTGTTGTAAGTTAAATTAGTTTTTGTAGGAATGCACATGTCCTCACACAAACTGATGTTACAGTCTCTGTGAGCTTGTCCAGATCGGTGGCAGCAGCTTAAAAAAACACTCCAATCAGTGCAGTCGAAGCAAGCTTGTAAATCCCACTCTGCTTTATTAGTCCATGTTTTTACAGTCCTTATTACAGGTTTAGCTGGTAGGAAATGTAATGTGCTGTCTGTTGTTTTTGGCAGTTCATTTGAGAGATTTCCTTTATCAAAGTCCCAATGAATGATTATAGCAGAGTCCTGCTTCCTTCAGCCAGGTTTCTGTGAAACAGAGCAGCAGAGTTTTTATTCGGGAGAGCAGAAGTTTGTCCGTTTTGTTGGGTAGAGAGTGGAGATTCTGCAGTGGATGCTAGGCAGTGTTCTAAAGCCGTGCTGTCAGAGCTTGACGAGCATGCCGGTGTTCTGTAGATTTGTCTTACCCTATCAGATTTTGCTACCTCCCATTAAAACAGTGGGTAGTATAATTCGACAACGAAAAACGATACTGTAAAGTTATGGTTTATTAACATCTACTACAACCCTAAACCTACCCTTACATCAATGCAAATACAGTAATTGTGTTATTTTTGCGGTTGTAGCTAAAAAGGATACAGCTATTATAATTTTCGGGAATGAGTTAAACATAAATTGTAACCATTAATCTCCAAGTACAGCATCCCTGGGAAGCCCAAGCAAAGATGATTGGACTCCGAGATGAAAACACAACTCTTCCTCTTCTCTGTCGGAGCGCAACAAGACCACACCCCCTTTTTTTGTGTATTCATGTGGGCGGAGGATAGTCAAAATACTGTTTTAGTGACTTCACTACTGCAGGAACTAGAGGGATGTAGTCCAAACAAGTCGTTTTTGGAAAGTGAATTCAGTTAAATAAAATATCTCGCTTGGCATTGAACTTTGAGCTTTAGAATATTACAGATATTATTTATACTCTAACAACAACATTACACACTAACTAAAGTTTAAAACATGGGATCACGAAGAATGGGACTTTTAAAAAAAACAAAGGAGCTCATCACATTAAGTCATCAACTTTTTTGAAGTTGCAAGCAAAACAAAGATTAACTGAATTCAGACTCCAACTAAAACTGCGCTTCGGCCAGAAACGAGCCGGATTGCATCGCATGGTCCTCTTATGAGAATGTTTCATGCTGAAACCATTTAAGTGTGACCGAATTTAAAAGGAAACTCTGCTGTGACCGGTCTTCCATTAGGCTGCTTTCGGATTTCCAATAAAGGCTTCTAAATGTTTCAGTATTGGCTGATTCTGGGACATAATCACTGACTTTAATTAAAAGCTGTGAATGTGCATCGACGTGCGCACACATTGAGCCTGCGGAAAAGCTATTTAAAAATCCTAATGGAATAAATAATTTTCTTCATTTGCAAATGGCTCCAACAAGGGATGAGCAGCTTTGCATGAACACTTCATCATTCTGTGTGATTGTTTGACAACAGGCCTCTGTTAGCCGAATCACCAGCGGACTTCATGGAATGATTTAAACAGCATGACCAGTTATAAACTGTTCACTGTCACTGAATTGACAAATCCATCTATAGAGTCTGGGATGTAGAACCAAATGTTGAGCTATAGGACTAAAAATCCCAGGTTAAAATCATCTTTCGCCTGGAGTAAAACAGCATTGCACTTAACCATTTAATGGTATAAAATTCATAACATTTTATGTAAACTATGATTTAAAAAATGGAGTTGATACGTTTTTAGTTTTTATGTTTTTGAAAAGAAGTCTCTTATGCCTACCAAGGGTGCAATTACCTGATAAAAATCACAGTGAAACAGATATATTTTGAATTATTACAATTTTAAAGCTTATACATTTTCATATGAATTTCCCGCACTATTTCTCCAGTCTTCAGTGTCACATGATCATTCAGAAATCATTATAAAATGTTGAGTTGCTGCTCTAAAACATTTATTTCATTTCGTAATATTCTTGTGAAAACCAGGATACATTTCAGTATTTACTGGAAATTAGGAAGCTCAAAAGAACAGCATAATATTTCTTATTTAAGTACATATAAAAATGTATACAAACAAAAATTCTTATGCTTATATGTGCCAATTTACATAACTACTGTACTACCAAAACAAATCAAAACTACCGTTTCTTTAGTTTGTGTTGGCTAGCTATCAAAACCTCAAATGCAAGTACAACCTAATAATGATATTTACTGGTTATGATCAGTTATGGCTTATGAATGCAGCTGCTAATTGGACCATAAAAACCAGCCAACCCCTTGATAACTGAATCCAGTAGGAATCAAACAACTGTGCATTGTTTATATGAGCGACTGCCTCCAAGACTGACCATGGCAATTGAGTTGGTAGGATATAAAAAACCTGCCTTACCAATGAGGTGTACTTATTATTTATTGTACCTCTTCCTGTATTCATTACAAATTCCCTAGTACAACATATTATGGACATAAAAACACATGCACAACCCTGACGGGTGACCTACTATTTGAAATACGAAAGTGAAAATAAATAAAATCCAAATGACAGTGTGATTGCGCTCTCGACGGACAGCTGCCCTCTTTCTGTGTTTATAGTCATGCAGTCATTGTCCATGTGAGAGGATAATAAAAGATCAGGGCCAGAAGAGTCCATAAAATATGAAAGCATGCTGTGCACTTCACACACATTTATGGAAATACATTCAATAGGCCAAACCACCCAGATTTACTCTAGTGACATTGCAAATGCTTTAAAATGATGTACCTGTAACACAAATTAAAGTCACGTTCTCCCTGAGAGCAGTTTTAGTGCTGGAGGTCACAGGTCCCTGGGCTGTATATGTGTTCATGCCACTGGACACACAATTGACCAAAGCTTTTGAAAAACTGTTTACAAATGAGATGTACTGCCAGTGAAAACAAGATGTCATTAGGTCAGGCCATTTCCTTGCAGCTAAAATGAATACTTTGCAGGGGGTTAGCATTTGTATATACAATAGATTGTAGTAGTGCATAATGTATCATATCATGAACAAGATGATTATCAATGCATGAGTCAAACTCGTGAAGACTGTTAACAATTTCTGGCAGGCATGTTATTCGTTTTTTGTATTATATCCCTGCATGTGGGGAGAGACAAATCATATAGAACAGCGAAATCACTCAGCAACATGAACTTCTCCATCTGGCTGATGCTCGACTGCAGTATCTCACAGGAGACGGATCACATCAGCTCCAGCATCTGCACTCCTATTGGTAGTCACCACACTGCATCACTGCTCATTTTCATAATGTTACCATTGACTGGGCACCCATACTTAATGTTGCTGACATTTCATAAAGGACAAACAAGTGTTAAGGCCTGTTCACACTAAGAACGATAATTATAAAGATAATGACAACAATAAATATATTAGCATCCACACCAGTGCGCGATTTAAACATTCTGTTTTTCATAAGTGCATGCTGCAGTTTTTTTGTCTGCCACTTAAACTGCTTGAGCTCTTTAAAGCAGGATAAACTCTGATTGGCTGTCACTGTTCTGATCAGCTGGAACAAAAAAAAATTCTGAAAGTGATCACAACAATATCGTTTGTTTCTTCATTAGAATTGATTCGGAGGAGTTTACATCACTTGCTCTGCAGTGGATCCTCTGCAGTGAATGGGTGCCATCAGAATGAGAGTCCAAAAAGCTGATAAATTCATCACAATTATCCACAAGTAAAACATGTAATCCACAAACTGCACGCTTATAAAGACCAAATTCTTTATTAAGTCATCTTTAAATTCAAACTGTTGCTTCCAGCTGAAATATGATTCCCCTATCGATAATATTGCTTTCTCCAGTGAAAAAGCCATCATATCAGGAGAGAGATGCACAGTAAAAGCACTGTCTACAGTCAAAAACAAAACTATTCTATACAAATATGTCAGTGGATTTTGATGGACTTTTCCACTGGAAGAAACATTATTATGGATTATGGACTTGTGTTTTGGTCTGAAGTGACAGTTTAATGTGATCTAATGATGGATTTGTTTCTTACAAACAACATAGCTTTTCATTATTAGGCTGGATTTGTGTGGATTACTTGTGGATTATTGTGATGTTTTTATCAGCTGTTAGGACTCTCATTCTGACGGCACCCATTCACCGCAGAGAATCCATGGGTGAGCATATTTCTGATGAAGAAACCAACCCATCTACATTATGGATGGTCTGAGAGTAAGTCAATTTTCAACAAAGTTTCATTTCAGGCTGAACTTTTCCTTTAGTGTTTACTCGAAACATTGAGTTGAATTGTTCTTTAAGGTCTGGACACTGTACATATACATCCATAAATCCTGAAAGATGGGAATCTGATGCCCTATTCAAATTGCATCCAGCACAGACTGTGGGATTGTTTGCTCTGTTACCTGATTTGCATAATTCCTTCAGAGCACTGGGTACTAAAACAGCACAGCCAGCTACAAATAAACAGCGCTATCAGTCGGCACAGTTCATTCCTATTGAATTCTCCCCGTGGTTTTATCTTTTTACAAGTGTCAGATTGAAAAGCATTCATCTTTAGACAGCGTTCCGTTCACCATAATTAGCATCTCTCACACTCCAGCCTGCCACTTTTTTTCACCAGTGATCTTTCATGTAGAGCATGGCCCTAGGTGACAAAACTTGCAGAGATTAATTAGTTTGAATGGATCAGTGGGCAATGGGGTTCAGAGACTCCAAAATGAATTCAGCTATTCAGTATCTGCTTCCAAGACAGGAGTAGACAGGAAAGAAACTAAGACAGCAAGAGTTTCAAAGCTTTGTTTTATATTCAGTTATACACTCAGTGCTTTGTTTGCAGCACTTATAGTCAAATATTATTTTATGTTCTTAGCAAAAAAAAAATTCTACTCACTGGTTACAATAATGTTGTCCATTCAAACTGCCACTGTTTGTTGATCAATCTTTAACATTCATCAGTTGCCTTTCTCTTGTACTGAAAATTCTTTGAGACCATAAAATGAGTAATTTGCACTGCCAAAAGCTTAAAATAAATTTTTGACCCCCCCCCCCCCAAAAAAAAATATCCAAAAGCCTTTGAAACAAGATAAAATTTACTTGAAAAGCAACGCTGCATAAAATAAATAGATATTGCAAGATGCTATGGATTGGATACTTCACAAAAGCCTATTTTGCAAAATATTGCATTCATAAAGTTTAAAGAGTTGCTGAGTTTAGTGCAGACACAATCTTAGGCTGGGAATCATAATATAATCCACATAAATTTAAGCAAGTAAATAAATATTCTAACATTCTAACTATTTGCCAATATGCATTCAATCCATAGCTAATTTGTCAAACCATTTTCTGAATGGTCACAGTGAGTGCTGCATTTTATGTTCCTTGATCAAGATAATAACAGATTTAAACTAAATATACTATTTGCTAAACAGTATGCTCTAAAATGGGCTCTGCTCTAGTTTTGCCTTATTTTTTAAAGAGAGAACCAAATACGTTATTTGTGCTGAATGGACTATTTATTTTTTGTTTTTGTATAAATAAACACAACCCAATGCAAATTCATCCCTAATGAGCTGTTCATTTCGGAGGATGAATTCCAGAGCATATTAAATCTATTATTCAAATCAGAAGAAAAAAACATGATATATGCCCTCTTATGTGATATAAAGAAAACAAACTTAAAACACAAACACTAAAGCTTTGTATAGTATTGAAGCAACTGACCTTTAAAAAGATCATTACATTTTGTCACCTGAGCAGCCAACTATAGCAGGATTATAAAACATCATTCAGAATGTATTACAATTTATATGACTAATACCATTAAGATGCACTTTTCAATGTAAGTATATAAACTCTATACACATATTACATTATAAAAAAATATATCTTTTTTAAAATAGTGCTTGTATATAAAAAAAAAAAATGTTTAAACAATGTAGTTCAGATATACACACAGCAAATAATTTAGGATATTGTCTGCAGCCTTTCATCTAGAGTCAGCTTATCCATTCCACAAATGGTCAAGTTTGGATTTTGATAGGAGAAACTGATCCTAGACCAGCAGCAGTTCCAGGCAGCTTCATTAAGCAGTCGAGTGAGCTAATTCTAGCAAAATCTCCTGAGGATGGTTTTTGTCCTATTCATTTTCTCCTCATACTTGGCAAGTCATTTAGGATGGACGGCACAGTATGTCACTGCCCCCTAATGCCCAGCCCTGGCGCATGACCCTGGCATTAGCTCAGCTGTCAGAAACAAGAACTAGTTTACTGGGGATGTGATTAGAAGTGCAAAGTTGTGAATGTCTAACTTTCCCAATACTCTGCCCTACATTTAGCATGAGGAGTGAGACTCCTGAGGGTTTTGTAAAGTGAGAGTCATGTCAGTACACTGAGGTGGCAGTCTGATGGTGTCGAGATAGAGTGACTTACACCGTTAATGAGGATGAGAGATCAGGGATGGGAACCTGAAAGCCCTTTGGCACTGTTGCATCTGTTGTAATCATCTCTCTGTCTCTCCCCAATTGTATATGACAATTACCTCCTGCCTTCAAACCAGGTTCACTTGTCACCAGTTATGTATTTGAGACTTAAGAAGACAAGTTAAAAGACAAAAAGGGAAGGCATGCGTGCATATGATATAGCAAAAAAACCTGGCCCCAATATAAAGACACTGTATCAGAGAGAATAAGAGATTCCTGGGATTGTTGCATGGGGTGGCAATTGTTTAACAGCTGGTGCCTGCGTTAGAATAATAATCCAGCTCATAGTCTAGTGTGATTCAGAACAACAGATTCTCCATAAGCCCACAGCCCTACAAAACCCACTAAATCTGCCTTGTTATCATCCTTTACTGGGTGGAACAAACAAGGGCTTTGCATGCACTTTGATTTAGTATCTTTACATTCAGTGCACAAGGTTTTACAACACACTTCTATCTGTCCATCCATCATTCCATTATCCAATCTTCATTCCATCCTTCCAACCATTATTCCATCCTTCCATCAATCATTCAATTCATCCATCACCATTTTTACAGTAAAGCGTTTTCTTTAAAAATGGCGTTTTAAAATGAAAACTTTCCTCGTCCAACCTTGCATTTTCACTGCGTTTCTGAAACGGTCTCCGTCCACACTACACAGCTGAAAACGCAGGTCACATGACCATTAATGCAGGTACAACAATGAGCATAATGCTACTGCTTACAAGGTTACGCAGAGAGAATGTAGGCAGCCACGCCATCGTTTTCAAAAGTGTCTGTTTTGGTCCGTTTATACTTAAATGCTACCCTGGAATTTTCCAACTAAAATGGGGTCTATAGCATTTTCAAGGGTCAAAAATGCCAGGGTAATGTAAACGATAGGCCTAACCGTAGCAAAAGTTCTGCATTTTTAAAACGAAAAAACACTAGTGTAAACTTAGCCTTAATCGCTCCCATGTTATTCCAAACCTGTATTACTTTCTTTTCTTCTGCAGAAACCAAAACAACATTTTATTAATATCCATTTGGGTGAACTCAATATGATGGGAAAACGTGAACTCAATATGATGGGAAAACTATATATATATATATATATATATATATATATATATATATTTTCCTGACAAACATCCCCTATAGTCTAAACTCAAAGCTCCCTTAGAGTTTCAAAGATCTCAACAATATTTTTAGACTGTGATAACGTGTCAAGATACCAATGTCTGCCAGAACCGGATGCAACCAGTTCTTGACTCGAGAACGAATCAGTCTTTCGTTCGTTATCTGGTTGGTTCGGTGTTAATCTTCACTTCTCTCTTCGCAGCAGTTCAGTCACTGTACTGTTTGAGTACATGAATTACTCTGGGATATTGTTTTGTTTGAACTCAGAGGGAGTGTCAGCCACATTAAAAAAGTGAAAAGCTTACATTTGTGGATTAATGCTTATTGGAGTTTGATTTGTTGAATTGGTTCAAGAAGAACCGGTTAAATCGAATGATTCTAATCTGTAGTGTTGTGAACGCACTCACAACAGACCCGGTAAAGAAGACAATGCTGAATAAAGTTGCAGTTTTTGTTATTTTTGGACCAAAATATATTTTTGATGCTTTTCTAACTGACCCTCTGATGTCACATGGACTACTTGATGATGTTTTTCTTACCTTTCTGGACATGGACAGTATACCGTACACACAGCTTCAATGGAGGGACTGAGACTCTCGGACTAAATCTAAAATATCTTTCTGAAGATGAACAGGAGGTCTTACGGGTTTGGAGCGATAAGAGGGTGAGTCATTAATGATATTATTTTCATTTTTGGGTGAACTAACCCTTTAAGAACTGAAGATTTTTATGCATTCGCCAGGTCTTGAAATGTCTAATAAGTGTTAAAAAGAACATTGTATCCCAGATGATTAAACTGAGGTTTCTTCTCTCTCGCCTTTTTTTAATGGTTTCCTTTTTATCTCAAAGCAAATTAGAGCAAAATAAATCTCACAGATAACTGCGTATGCTAATTCAGTCCAGCTTGATGTATTCAGCATCCCACAATTTGGGTTCTCCACATGAAAACTAAGGTCCACTAGGTGTGTATAAATCACATGAAAGTGAATCTGCAGGCTCATACATCACAGTAAAGCCACTGGGTTAGCAGGTTAATGCGTGCAGTGTCTATATCCCACTGAACTGTTTTTAAGTTTGTAGCTAGGATGACATTTTTAAAAGAACTACAATTAAGTAAAATCTTTTGTCTAAATAAGCTGTTATTTTTTGTTTCTTTCAAAAAAGCAGGCCTTAATTACAAATGAACTCTGAGCATCACAAACTGAAATTTCCAAATACCACACTGTGTGAACAAATGATGGATCCTTTCTTGATAAACTGATAAGAATGAAGGATCCTTTGTTGATAAACTGATCTTAGAAAATTAGAATACTGTGAAAAGGTTCAATATTGAAAACACCTGGTGCCACACTCTAATCAGCTAATTAGCTCAAAACACCTGCAAAGGCCTTTCAATGGTCTCTCAGTCTAGTTCTGCAGGCTACACAATCATGGGGAAGACTGCTGACTTGACAGTTGTCAAAAGATGACCTTTGACACCTTGCACAAGGAGGGCAAGAAACAAAAGGTCATTGCAAAAGAGGCTGGCTGTTCACAGAGCTCTGTGTCCAAGCACATTAATAGTAAGGCGAAGGGATGGAAAAGATGTGGTAGTAAAAAAGTGTACAAGCAATAGGTATAACCAGGGGCGGATCTGGAAAAATATTGATGGGGTGGCGAGAAGGGGGCAGGAATTTTGAGGGGTGGCAACATATGGCAAGAGTATATATACTGAATTTAGTCACAGTTATCACAGTTTGGTGATAAATATATGTGCACACTACAAAAGACACAGGCTATCATTTACAAACTTAATCTCATACAATCAATGTCTTGGCATTTGAAACAGTTATAACAAACATTACAAACATATAAGGAATAAGTGATCATACCCCATAAGCACCACCACACTCACTAATGCATACAGTATGCATCAACATGGTAATTAAGAGCATTATAAAAGGTTCAGTGTTGTCAATATGTCAATTTATTATACAGAAACACAAGATTTTAATAGCCAATGACATTTACATATGGGGAGACTTTTCTACTGTTTAGTGTTAATCATCATCTAACTCAACCAGTCAAGAGCTAGATTTAGCCTTAGATGTTATATGAATATGGTCTCTGAAGCATAGGTTTTATTAGCTGACAATAATAATAAATAAATAAACATTATAGGCACAAATACAAATGTACTTTTAAAAATTGTTTTTGAAATATATATGGTGTTATTGTTTTGGCAAGCTTAAATTAAAACTTCTATGAAAACTTGTGTGATATTCCTTTAAAATAATGTTTTATTATATATTTTTTAAGTATATTTTACTCTGCAATTTCTTACATAATTTCTTTGAGTTAGACCAAACTTTTACTTTGGTGAGTTGTAGACAGAATTTCTGTGTTTTTAAAATTAACTATTATTATTAGCTAATAGGCCTTCTTGAAGTATAGCATACTCTACTGTGCAATAGTACTATATTTCTGTTTGAATTTCTTCAAGTTATACAGAAATTTCATTTTGACAGGCTGTCATAAAGACATTGCCGTTTCTGTCAGTCTGTGTATACGATACGAATGAATGACGATAGTTTTTCAAATGAAATGGTGAAATCCTCTCATAGCGCACTGACGTGCGCATGTGTAGCATACATCATGCATCAAATAGCGAAGAGCTGAAAAACACCACGCGTGCTTCAGTGTGTGTGTGTGTGTGTAGTAGTAGAGCACACATTCCCAGGTGTATAACCGGAGCGTTTCGCGAATCATTTGAGTCAGTTCGGGAGTTCGGAGCAGGATCGCGAATCATTTGAGTCAGTTCGGGAGTTCGAATCGGGGTTCGCGAATCATTTGAGTCAGTTCGAGAGTTCAAAGCGGGTTCGCGAATCATTTGAGTCAGTTTGGGGATCGCGAATCATTTGTATCAGTTCGGGAGTTCGTAGCGGGATCGCGAATCATTTGAGTCAATTATGGGGATCGCGAATCATTTGAGTCAGTTTTGGAGTTCGGATTGGTTCGCGAATCATTTGAATCAGTTCGAGAGTTCAAAAGCGGTTTCGCGAATCATTTGAGTTCGGAGCGGGATCGGAGCGGGATCGCGAATCATTTGAGTCAGTTTGGGAGTTCGGATTGGTTCGCGAATCATTTGAATCAGTTCGAGAGTTCAAAGCGGTTTCGCGAATCATTTGAGTCAGTTCGGGAGTTCAAAGCGGGTTCGCGGATCATTTGAGTCAGTTCGGGAGTTCCAAGCGGGAGCGGGAATCATTTGAGTGAGTTATGGGATCGCGAATCATTTGAGTCAGTTTGGGATTTTCAAATTGGCCATAACCTTTAATTCGTTGCTGCCAACTGGTGGCAGCAGGGTGGCAAATGCCACCCTATGCCACCCTGGTAGATCCGCCCCTGGGTATAACTGCACCTTGGAGAGGATTGTGAAACAAAACCCATTCAAAAATGTGGACTGCAGCTGGAGTCAATACTTCAAAAACCACTTATGCAAGACATGGGTTTCAGCTTTCGCATTCTTTGTGTCAAGCCACTTTGAACAACAGACAGCGTCAGAAGTGTCTAAAGACAAAAAGGACTGGACTGCTGCTAAACAATGCAGAAGAGCTGAAGGCCACTATCAGAGCCACCTGGGCTCTCATAACACCTGAGCAGTGCCACAGACTGATCGGCACCATGCCACGCTGCATTGCTGCGGTAATTCAGGCAAAAGGTGCCCCAACTAAGTATTGAGTGCTGTACATGCCCATACTTTTCAGTTGACCAAGATTTCTAAAAATCCTTTCTTTGTATTGGTCTTAAGTAATATTCAAATTTTCTGAGATACTGAATTTGGGATTTTCCTTAGTTGTCAGTTATAATCATCAAAAAGAAATAACATTTTAAATATATCAATCTGTGTGTAGAATGAATATAATATACAAGTTTCACTTAGTGAAATAAATAAACTTTTTGATGATATTCTAATTACTTGCTGAACGTGGGTTTCTTTAACATTAAAGGGGGGGGGGGGGGGGTTGGAAGTTGTGACATACCGTGAGGAAAAAACATCCAAAACAATCATGGCTTACAGTCAGATTCAGCGTATATTTTGATCCAGAATCAGATCCAGAGGCTGAAATTTAACAAGAGCAGCAGCAGCAACGACATCTCTATGTGGTATGTACTGAAACTGTATATATTTGCTTAGCGGTTTTGGAAAATGACTAAGTTCCACTTTGGTCGTCTTTTAAGCTGTACATGTGGAAAGTGCAGTTTGATGACAACATCGCATGTTGTTTACTTGATGTGCTTATGCGCTGATAGCAACACAGAGATATTTGAAGCAGTTTTACTCACCGCATGCGGTTCCACAACACCCTTTTTCGTTGGGACTGCATTATCCTTAAGAAATAAACGATGTGCAAATCCGTCGTCAAACTGGGCCTTGTTTGTAAAACAAGCATCTTCGAAATGCAGGGAACAAACACAAACACTTGCACAACTCCGTTAATGCTCTGTAAAAATAAACTCCATCCACTGGTCCCATAATGCTGTTTTTTTTTTTTGGTAATCTGTGCAGGGTTGTCTTGCCCTGGCAACCAAAAACACACTTCTTTTGTGACATTTCGCGACGCTCTCGCTCTGATCAGTGAAGTCTGTTGTGCTCTCAGTGCTCTGCTATACGGAGCGCGCGCTCTTCCGGCAGAAGTGCGTCAGGACCCATATAAGGAAATTCCGCTCCATCTAACGTCACACAGAGCCATACTCAAAAAAAACTTTCCGAAACTTGTGACAAACTTGTATTTTGGAACAGAAATACTCCTTCAAACTTACAACTAAATATTTTAAACTTGTGTTTAGTGATGTTAGCATGATGCAACTCTTGAACAAGTGTAAAAAACTGCATTTCACCCCCCCCCCCCTTTAAATTAACTTTTTCAATACCTTTTTAGTAGTAACTTGACTAAATTGAGTAAGTGCAATAAAATTACGTCAAACTTCTAAAAGCAATATTATTTTGACATTCAGCAAGAAATAAAGAAGCAATCAGGTGAGATGGAAGCACAGGGAAGATAAAACTGTTATCTTACATAATATTCACTTACATTAGCCACTCTTAACCTCAGTGCCAAACCTAAAAGCAGAAACTCAGATTTACAGTTTAAATGTACAGTTCAATTTAGCAAACAAGCAGCATCTCTATGTCTGATTGCTCTCAATATCAGTTAATATTGAGAAATTATATATACAAACCAGCATTTAAAATGTCTGGAGTTAAGATCTCAAATAAATAAAAAGGCTGCTTTCATTAATTGTGGTTTAACTTGTGATGTCTTTGAGAGACATGCTTCTCTAATTTCTAAGAGATCCCTGAGATTCATCCACCCACGATTATGAATGTAATTTGTGGCAACAATGTTTGCAGCTAGAGAAAATAACAGCAAGTGACATCCCATGGCGAGGGCTCCTCGAGTCTGATGAGATAGAAGAGCACTTGATGAAGTGTGTTGTCAGAGGTGAGGAATTTTATAATTCCAAAGCTTTGCTCAAAAATCTGAAAAAAATAAATAAAAAATAAATAAAAAATAATGTATAATGTATTTTGACATTCAACAAGAAATAAAGAAAAGAAAAAGTGAGTGACATTCAGCCAAGTATGGTGACCCTACTTCAGAATTCGTGCTCTGCATTCAACCCATCCAAAGTGCACACACACACAGAGCAGTGAAGTGAACAACACACACACCACACACACGCTAATGTCTCGGTAAAGTGTCTCCTGGCAAATGTCATCATTCAAAATTTATTTCAGCAGCAGAGTGGCTCTGTAAATATTAACATTTCTGCAAAAGCCTGCAAAAGTCATGTTGTGAATGAAGGACAAAGAAATTAATCCAACAGCAATTCTTTGATGGCACACACACACACACACACACACGGGCACCTAAGTCATGGTATTGCTGGCCCAAGATTTGAACCCACAACCCAAGGATTAGTAGTCAAACTCTCTAACCACTAGGCCATGACTTCCCCAAAGCCATCATTGACATCATCAAGTGAAAAATAAGAGTTAAAAATATTGTTTAAATTTACATAGGTAAATAAAAACGA